>NC_135756.1:37962500-38146208 GCF_041903045.1 Epinephelus lanceolatus | reverse complement strand
AACTCGTTCTGAGTGCCTTCTGGTGAAAAGTAACAGCCTAAGTGACAACATGCTGTCAAATGCTTTTCGGGCCCTGAAAACACTAAAAGTGACATGTGCTGTTTTCTGAGCAACTAGTGATGAAAACCAGAAGAAACTGCCTTGCTACTATAGACTTCAGCAAAGTACATGTTCTGGCTTGGAAACTTGTTTCTGAGTGCTTCTGGACAAAGTAACAGCCTAAGTGACAAGATGCTGTCAAAATGCTTTTCGGGCCCTGAAAACACTAAAAGTGACATGTTGCTGTTTTTGACCAACTAGTGATGAAAACCAGAAGAAACTGCCTTGCTACTGTAGACTTCACCAAAGTACATGTTTCTGGCTTGGAACTTCGTTTCTGAGGGCTTCTGGAAAAAGTAACAGCCTAAGTGACACATGCTGTCAAAATGCTTTTCGGGCCCTGAAAACACTAAAAGTGACATGTTGCTGTTTTCTGACCAACTAGTGATGAAAACCAGAAGAAACTGCCTTGCTACTATAGACTTCAGCAAAGTACATGTTTCTGGCTTGGAAACTCGTTTCTGAGTGCTTCTGGTGAAAAGTAACAGCCTAAGTGACAACATGCTGTCAAAATGCTTTTCGGGCCCTGAAAACACTAAAAGTGACATGTTGCTGTTTTCTGACCAACTAGTGATGAAAACCAGAAGAAACTGCCTTGCTACTGTAGACTTCACCAAAGGTACATGTTTCTGGCTTGGAAACTTGTTTCTGAGGGCTTCTGGACAAAAGTAACAGCCTAAGTGACAACATGCTGTCAAAATGCTTTTCGGCCCTGAAAACACTAAAAGTGACATGTTGCTGTTTTCTGACCAACTAGTGATGAAAAACCAGAAGAAACTGCCTTGCTACTATAGACTTCAGCAAAGTACATGTTTCTGGCTTGGAAACTCGTTTCTGAGTGCTTCTGGTGAAAAGTAACAGCCTAAGTGACAACATGCTGTCAAAATGCTTTTCGGGCCCTGAAACACTAAAAGTGACATGTTGCTGTTTTCTGACCAACTAGTGATGAAAACCAGAAGAAACTGCCTTGCTACTGTAGACTTCACCAAAGTACATGTTCTGGCTTGGAAACTTGTTTCTGAGGGCTCCTGGACAAAAGTAACAGCCTAAGTGACAACATGCTGTCAAAAATGCTTTTCGGGCCCTGAAAACACCTAAAAGTGACATGTTGCTGTTTTCTGACCAACTAGTGATGAAAACCAGAAGAAACTGCCTTGCTACTGTAGACTTCAGCAAAGTACATGTTTCTGGGCTTGGAAACTCGTTTCTGAGTGCTTCTGGTGAAAAGTAACAGTCTAAAAGTGACAACATGCTGTCAAATGCTTTTCAGGCCCTGAAAACACTAAAGTGACATGTTGCTGTTTTCTGACCAACTAGTGATGAAAACCAGAAGAACTGCCTTGGCTACTATAGACTTCAGCAAAGTACATGTTTCTGGCTTGGAAACTCGTTTCTGAGTGCTTCTGGTGAAAAGTAACAGCCTAAGTGACAACATGCTGTCAAAATGCTTTTCGGGCCTGAAACACTAAAAGTGACATGTTGCTGTTTTCTGAGCCAACTAGTGATGAAAACCAGAAGAAACTGCCTTGCTACTATAGACTTCAGCAAAGTACATGTTTCTGGCTTGGAAAACTCTGTTTCTGAGTGCTTCTGGAAAAAGTAACAGCCTAAGTGACAACATGCTGTCAAAATGCTTTTCGGGCCCTGAAAACACTAAAAGTGACATGTTGCTGTTTTCTGACCAACTAGTGATGAAAACCACAACGAAACTGCCTTGCTACTATAGACTTCAGCAAAGTACATGTTTCTGGCTTGGAAACTTGTTTCTGAGTGCTTCTGGACAAAAGTAACAGCCTAAGTGACAACATGCTGTCAAAATGCTTTTCGGGCCCTGAAAACACTAAAAGTGACATGTTGCTGTTTTCTGACCAACTAGTGATGAAAACCACAAGAAACTGCCTTGCTACTATAGACTTCAGCAAAGTACATGTTTCTGGCTTGGAAACTTGTTTCTGAGTGCTTCTGGACAAAAGTAACAGCCTAAGTGACAACATGCTGTCAAATGCTTTTCGGGCCCTGAAAACACTAAAAGTGACATGTTGCTGTTTTCTGACCAACTAGTGATGAAAACCACAAGAAACTGCCTTGCTACTATAGACTTCAGCAAAGTACATGTTTCTGGCTTGGAAACTCGTTTCTGAGTGCTTCTGGTGAAAAGTAACAGCCTAAGTGACAACATGCTGTCAAAATGCTTTTCGGGCCCTGAAAACACTAAAAGTGACATGTTGCTGTTTTCTGAGCCAACTAGTGATGAAAACCAGAAGAAACTGCCTTGCTACTATAGACTTCAGCAAAGTACATGTTTCTGGCTTGGAAACTTGTTTCTGAGTGCCTTCTGGACAAAGTAACAGCCTAAGTGACAACATGCTGTCAAAATGCTTTTCGGGCCCTGAAAACACTAAAAGTGACATGTTGCTGTTTTCTGACCAACTAGTGATGAAAACCACAAGAAAACTGCCTTGCTACTGTAGACTTCACCAAAGTACATGTTTCTGGCTTGGAAACTTGTTTCTGAGGGCTTCTGGACAAAAGTAACAGCCTAAGTGACAACATGCTGTCAAAATGCTTTTCGGGCCCTGAAAACACTAAAAGTGACATGTTGCTGTTTTCTGACCAAACTAGTGATGAAAACCAGAAGAAACTGCCTTGCTACTATAGACTTCAGCAAAGTACATGTTTCTGGCTTGGAAACTCGTTTCTGAGTGCTTCTGGTGAAAAGTAACAGCCTAAGTGACAACATGCTGTCAAAATGCTTTTCGGGCCCTGAAAACACTAAAAGTGACATGTTGCTGTTTTCTGACCAACTAGTGATGAAAACCAGAAGAAACTGCCTTGCTACTGATAGACTTCACCAAAGTACATGTTTCTGGCTTGGAAACTTGTTTCTGAGGGCTTCTGGACAAAAGTAACAGCCTAAGTGACAACATGCTGTCAAAATGCTTTTCGGGCCCTGAAAACACTAAAAGTGACATGTTGCTGTTTTCTGACCAACTAGTGATGAAAACCAGAAGAAACTGCCTTGCTACTATAGACTTCAGCAAAGTACATGTTTCTGGCTTGGAAACTCGTTTCTGAGTGCTTCTGGTGCAAAAGTAACAGCCTAAGTGACAACATGCTGTCAAAATGCTTTTCGGGGCCCTGAAAACACTAAAAGTGACATGTTGCTGTTTTCTGACCAACTAGTGATGAAAACCAGAAGAAACTGCCTTGCTACTATAGACTTCAGCAAAGTACATGTTTCTGGCTTGGAAACTCGTTTCTGAGTGCTTCTGGTGAAAAGTAACAGCCTAAGTGACAACATGCTGTCAAAATGCTTTTCGGGCCCTGAAAACACTAAAAGTGACATGTTGCTGTTTTCTGACCAACTAGTGATGAAAACCAGAAGAAACTGCCTTGCTACTATAGACTTCAGCAAAGTACATGTTTCTGGCTTGGAAACTCGTTTCTGAGTGCTTCTGGTGAAAAGTAACAGCCTAAGTGACAACATGCTGTCAAAATGCTTTTCGGGCCCTGAAAACACTAAAAGTGACATGTTGCTGTTTTCTGACCAACTAGTGATGAAAACCAGAAGAAACTGCCTTGCTACTGTAGACTTCAGCAAAGTACATGTTTCTGGCTTGGAAACTTGTTTCTGAGGGCTTCTGGACAAAAGTAACAGCCTAAGTGACAACATGCTGTCAAATGCTTTTCGGGCCCTGAAAACACTAAAAGTGACATGTTGCTGTTTTCTGACCAACTAGTGATGAAAACCAGAAGAAACTGCCTTGCTACTATAGACTTCAGCAAAGTACATGTTTCTGGCTTGGAAACTCGTTTCTGAGTGCTTCTGGTGAAAAGTAACAGCCTAAGTGACAACATGCTGTCAAAATGCTTTTCGGGCCCTGAAAACACTAAAAGTGACATGTTGCTGTTTTCTGACCAACTAGTGATGAAAACCAGAAGAAACTGCCTTGCTACTATAGACTTCAGCAAAGTACATGTTTCTGGCTTGGAAACTTGTTTCTGAGTGCTTCTGGACAAAAGTAACAGCCTAAGTGACAACATGCTGTCAAAATGCTTTTCGGGCCCTGAAAACACTAAAAGTGACATGTTGCTGTTTTCTGACCAACTAGTGATGAAAACCACAAGAAACTGCCTTGCTACTATAGACTTCAGCAAAGTACATGTTTCTGGCTTGGAAACTTGTTTCTGAGTGCTTCTGGACAAAAGTAACAGCCTAAGTGACAACATGCTGTCAAAATGCTTTTCGGGCCCTGAAAACACTAAAAGTGACATGTTGCTGTTTTCTGACCAACTAGTGATGAAAACCACAAGAAACTGCCTTGCTACTATAGACTTCAGCAAAGTACATGTTTCTGGCTTGGAAACTTGTTTCTGAGTGCTTCTGGACAAAAGTAACAGCCTAAGTGACAACATGCTGTCAAAATGCTTTTCGGGCCCTGAAAACACTAAAAGTGACATGTTGCTGTTTTCTGACCAACTAGTGATGAAAACCACAAGAAACTGCCTTGCTACTATAGACTTCAGCAAAGTACATGTTTCTGGCTTGGAAACTCGTTTCTGAGTGCTTCTGGTGAAAAGTAACAGCCTAAGTGACAACATGCTGTCAAAATGCTTTTCGGGCCCTGAAAACACTAAAAGTGACATGTTGCTGTTTTCTGAGCAACTAGTGATGAAAACCAGAAGAAACTGCCTTGCTACTATAGACTTCAGCAAAGTACATGTTTCTGGCTTGGAAACTTGTTTCTGAGTGCTTCTGGACAAAAGTAACAGCCTAAGTGACAAGATGCTGTCAAAATGCTTTTCGGGCCCTGAAAACACTAAAAGTGACATGTTGCTGTTTTCTGACCAACTAGTGATGAAAACCAGAAGAAACTGCCTTGCTACTGTAGACTTCACCAAAGTACATGTTTCTGGCTTGGAAACTTGTTTCTGAGGGCTTCTGGACAAAAGTAACAGCCTAAGTGACAACATGCTGTCAAAATGCTTTTCGGGCCCTGAAAACACTAAAAGTGACATGTTGCTGTTTTCTGACCAACTAGTGATGAAAACCAGAAGAAACTGCCTTGCTACTATAGACTTCAGCAAAGTACATGTTTCTGGCTTGGAAACTCGTTTCTGAGTGCTTCTGGTGAAAAGTAACAGCCTAAGTGACAACATGCTGTCAAAATGCTTTTCGGGCCCTGAAAACACTAAAAGTGACATGTTGCTGTTTTCTGACCAACTAGTGATGAAAACCAGAAGAAACTGCCTTGCTACTGTAGACTTCACCAAAGTACATGTTTCTGGCTTGGAAACTTGTTTCTGAGGGCTTCTGGACAAAAGTAACAGCCTAAGTGACAACATGCTGTCAAAATGCTTTTCGGGCCCTGAAAACACTAAAAGTGACATGTTGCTGTTTTCTGACCAACTAGTGATGAAAACCAGAAGAAACTGCCTTGCTACTATAGACTTCAGCAAAGTACATGTTTCTGGCTTGGAAACTCGTTTCTGAGTGCTTCTGGTGAAAAGTAACAGCCTAAGTGACAACATGCTGTCAAAATGCTTTTCGGGCCCTGAAAACACTAAAAGTGACATGTTGCTGTTTTCTGACCAACTAGTGATGAAAACCAGAAGAAACTGCCTTGCTACTGTAGACTTCACCAAAGTACATGTTTCTGGCTTGGAAACTTGTTTCTGAGGGCTTCTGGACAAAAGTAACAGCCTAAGTGACAACATGCTGTCAAAATGCTTTTCGGGCCCTGAAAACACTAAAAGTGACATGTTGCTGTTTTCTGACCAACTAGTGATGAAAACCAGAAGAAACTGCCTTGCTACTGTAGACTTCAGCAAAGTACATGTTTCTGGCTTGGAAACTCGTTTCTGAGTGCTTCTGGTGAAAAGTAACAGTCTAAGTGACAACATGCTGTCAAAATGCTTTTCAGGCCCTGAAAACACTAAAAGTGACATGTTGCTGTTTTCTGACCAACTAGTGATGAAAACCAGAAGAAACTGCCTTGGTACTATAGACTTCAGCAAAGTACATGTTTCTGGCTTGGAAACTCGTTTCTGAGTGCTTCTGGTGAAAAGTAACAGCCTAAGTGACAACATGCTGTCAAAATGCTTTTCGGGCCCTGAAAACACTAAAAGTGACATGTTGCTGTTTTCTGAGCAACTAGTGATGAAAACCAGAAGAAACTGCCTTGCTACTATAGACTTCAGCAAAGTACATGTTTCTGGCTTGGAAACTTGTTTCTGAGTGCTTCTGGACAAAAGTAACAGCCTAAGTGACAACATGCTGTCAAAATGCTTTTCGGGCCCTGAAAACACTAAAAGTGACATGTTGCTGTTTTCTGACCAACTAGTGATGAAAACCACAAGAAACTGCCTTGCTACTATAGACTTCAGCAAAGTACATGTTTCTGGCTTGGAAACTTGTTTCTGAGTGCTTCTGGACAAAAGTAACAGCCTAAGTGACAACATGCTGTCAAAATGCTTTTCGGGCCCTGAAAACACTAAAAGTGACATGTTGCTGTTTTCTGACCAACTAGTGATGAAAACCACAAGAAACTGCCTTGCTACTATAGACTTCAGCAAAGTACATGTTTCTGGCTTGGAAACTTGTTTCTGAGTGCTTCTGGACAAAAGTAACAGCCTAAGTGACAACATGCTGTCAAAATGCTTTTCGGGCCCTGAAAACACTAAAAGTGACATGTTGCTGTTTTCTGACCAACTAGTGATGAAAACCACAAGAAACTGCCTTGCTACTATAGACTTCAGCAAAGTACATGTTTCTGGCTTGGAAACTCGTTTCTGAGTGCTTCTGGTGAAAAGTAACAGCCTAAGTGACAACATGCTGTCAAAATGCTTTTCGGGCCCTGAAAACACTAAAAGTGACATGTTGCTGTTTTCTGAGCAACTAGTGATGAAAACCAGAAGAAACTGCCTTGCTACTATAGACTTCAGCAAAGTACATGTTTCTGGCTTGGAAACTTGTTTCTGAGTGCTTCTGGACAAAAGTAACAGCCTAAGTGACAACATGCTGTCAAAATGCTTTTCGGGCCCTGAAAACACTAAAAGTGACATGTTGCTGTTTTCTGACCAACTAGTGATGAAAACCACAAGAAACTGCCTTGCTACTGTAGACTTCACCAAAGTACATGTTTCTGGCTTGGAAACTTGTTTCTGAGGGCTTCTGGACAAAAGTAACAGCCTAAGTGACAACATGCTGTCAAAATGCTTTTCGGGCCCTGAAAACACTAAAAGTGACATGTTGCTGTTTTCTGACCAACTAGTGATGAAAACCAGAAGAAACTGCCTTGCTACTATAGACTTCAGCAAAGTACATGTTTCTGGCTTGGAAACTCGTTTCTGAGTGCTTCTGGTGAAAAGTAACAGCCTAAGTGACAACATGCTGTCAAAATGCTTTTCGGGCCCTGAAAACACTAAAAGTGACATGTTGCTGTTTTCTGACCAACTAGTGATGAAAACCAGAAGAAACTGCCTTGCTACTGTAGACTTCACCAAAGTACATGTTTCTGGCTTGGAAACTTGTTTCTGAGGGCTTCTGGACAAAAGTAACAGCCTAAGTGACAACATGCTGTCAAAATGCTTTTCGGGCCCTGAAAACACTAAAAGTGACATGTTGCTGTTTTCTGACCAACTAGTGATGAAAACCACAAGAAACTGCCTTGCTACTATAGACTTCAGCAAAGTACATGTTTCTGGCTTGGAAACTCGTTTCTGAGTGCTTCTGGTGAAAAGTAACAGCCTAAGTGACAACATGCTGTCAAAATGCTTTTCGGGCCCTGAAAACACTAAAAGTGACATGTTGCTGTTTTCTGACCAACTAGTGATGAAAACCAGAAGAAACTGCCTTGCTACTATAGACTTCAGCAAAGTACATGTTTCTGGCTTGGAAACTCGTTTCTGAGTGCTTCTGGTGAAAAGTAACAGCCTAAGTGACAACATGCTGTCAAAATGCTTTTCGGGCCCTGAAAACACTAAAAGTGACATGTTGCTGTTTTCTGACCAACTAGTGATGAAAACCAGAAGAAACTGCCTTGCTACTATAGACTTCAGCAAAGTACATGTTTCTGGCTTGGAAACTCGTTTCTGAGTGCTTCTGGTGAAAAGTAACAGCCTAAGTGACAACATGCTGTCAAAATGCTTTTCGGGCCCTGAAAACACTAAAAGTGACATGTTGCTGTTTTCTGACCAACTAGTGATGAAAACCAGAAGAAACTGCCTTGCTACTGTAGACTTCAGCAAAGTACATGTTTCTGGCTTGGAAACTTGTTTCTGAGGGCTTCTGGACAAAAGTAACAGCCTAAGTGACAACATGCTGTCAAAATGCTTTTCGGGCCCTGAAAACACTAAAAGTGACATGTTGCTGTTTTCTGACCAACTAGTGATGAAAACCACAAGAAACTGCCTTGCTACTATAGACTTCAGCAAAGTACATGTTTCTGGCTTGGAAACTCGTTTCTGAGTGCTTCTGGTGAAAAGTAACAGCCTAAGTGACAACATGCTGTCAAAATGCTTTTCGGGCCCTGAAAACACTAAAAGTGACATGTTGCTGTTTTCTGACCAACTAGTGATGAAAACCAGAAGAAACTGCCTTGCTACTATAGACTTCAGCAAAGTACATGTTTCTGGCTTGGAAACTTGTTTCTGAGTGCTTCTGGACAAAAGTAACAGCCTAAGTGACAACATGCTGTCAAAATGCTTTTCGGGCCCTGAAAACACTAAAAGTGACATGTTGCTGTTTTCTGACCAACTAGTGATGAAAACCACAAGAAACTGCCTTGCTACTATAGACTTCAGCAAAGTACATGTTTCTGGCTTGGAAACTTGTTTCTGAGTGCTTCTGGACAAAAGTAACAGCCTAAGTGACAACATGCTGTCAAAATGCTTTTCGGGCCCTGAAAACACTAAAAGTGACATGTTGCTGTTTTCTGACCAACTAGTGATGAAAACCACAAGAAACTGCCTTGCTACTATAGACTTCAGCAAAGTACATGTTTCTGGCTTGGAAACTTGTTTCTGAGTGCTTCTGGACAAAAGTAACAGCCTAAGTGACAACATGCTGTCAAAATGCTTTTCGGGCCCTGAAAACACTAAAAGTGACATGTTGCTGTTTTCTGACCAACTAGTGATGAAAACCACAAGAAACTGCCTTGCTACTATAGACTTCAGCAAAGTACATGTTTCTGGCTTGGAAACTCGTTTCTGAGTGCTTCTGGTGAAAAGTAACAGCCTAAGTGACAACATGCTGTCAAAATGCTTTTCGGGCCCTGAAAACACTAAAAGTGACATGTTGCTGTTTTCTGAGCAACTAGTGATGAAAACCAGAAGAAACTGCCTTGCTACTATAGACTTCAGCAAAGTACATGTTTCTGGCTTGGAAACTTGTTTCTGAGTGCTTCTGGACAAAAGTAACAGCCTAAGTGACAAGATGCTGTCAAAATGCTTTTCGGGCCCTGAAAACACTAAAAGTGACATGTTGCTGTTTTCTGACCAACTAGTGATGAAAACCAGAAGAAACTGCCTTGCTACTGTAGACTTCACCAAAGTACATGTTTCTGGCTTGGAAACTTGTTTCTGAGGGCTTCTGGACAAAAGTAACAGCCTAAGTGACAACATGCTGTCAAAATGCTTTTCGGGCCCTGAAAACACTAAAAGTGACATGTTGCTGTTTTCTGACCAACTAGTGATGAAAACCAGAAGAAACTGCCTTGCTACTATAGACTTCAGCAAAGTACATGTTTCTGGCTTGGAAACTCGTTTCTGAGTGCTTCTGGTGAAAAGTAACAGCCTAAGTGACAACATGCTGTCAAAATGCTTTTCGGGCCCTGAAAACACTAAAAGTGACATGTTGCTGTTTTCTGACCAACTAGTGATGAAAACCAGAAGAAACTGCCTTGCTACTGTAGACTTCACCAAAGTACATGTTTCTGGCTTGGAAACTTGTTTCTGAGGGCTTCTGGACAAAAGTAACAGCCTAAGTGACAACATGCTGTCAAAATGCTTTTCGGGCCCTGAAAACACTAAAAGTGACATGTTGCTGTTTTCTGACCAACTAGTGATGAAAACCACAAGAAACTGCCTTGCTACTATAGACTTCAGCAAAGTACATGTTTCTGGCTTGGAAACTCGTTTCTGAGTGCTTCTGGTGAAAAGTAACAGCCTAAGTGACAACATGCTGTCAAAATGCTTTTCGGGCCCTGAAAACACTAAAAGTGACATGTTGCTGTTTTCTGACCAACTAGTGATGAAAACCAGAAGAAACTGCCTTGCTACTGTAGACTTCACCAAAGTACATGTTTCTGGCTTGGAAACTTGTTTCTGAGGGCTTCTGGACAAAAGTAACAGCCTAAGTGACAACATGCTGTCAAAATGCTTTTCGGGCCCTGAAAACACTAAAAGTGACATGTTGCTGTTTTCTGACCAACTAGTGATGAAAACCAGAAGAAACTGCCTTGCTACTGTAGACTTCAGCAAAGTACATGTTTCTGGCTTGGAAACTCGTTTCTGAGTGCTTCTGGTGAAAAGTAACAGTCTAAGTGACAACATGCTGTCAAAATGCTTTTCAGGCCCTGAAAACACTAAAAGTGACATGTTGCTGTTTTCTGACCAACTAGTGATGAAAACCAGAAGAAACTGCCTTGGTACTATAGACTTCAGCAAAGTACATGTTTCTGGCTTGGAAACTCGTTTCTGAGTGCTTCTGGTGAAAAGTAACAGCCTAAGTGACAACATGCTGTCAAAATGCTTTTCGGGCCCTGAAAACACTAAAAGTGACATGTTGCTGTTTTCTGAGCAACTAGTGATGAAAACCAGAAGAAACTGCCTTGCTACTATAGACTTCAGCAAAGTACATGTTTCTGGCTTGGAAACTTGTTTCTGAGTGCTTCTGGACAAAAGTAACAGCCTAAGTGACAACATGCTGTCAAAATGCTTTTCGGGCCCTGAAAACACTAAAAGTGACATGTTGCTGTTTTCTGACCAACTAGTGATGAAAACCAGAAGAAACTGCCTTGCTACTGTAGACTTCACCAAAGTACATGTTTCTGGCTTGGAAACTTGTTTCTGAGGGCTTCTGGACAAAAGTAACAGCCTAAGTGACAACATGCTGTCAAAATGCTTTTCGGGCCCTGAAAACACTAAAAGTGACATGTTGCTGTTTTCTGACCAACTAGTGATGAAAACCAGAAGAAACTGCCTTGCTACTATAGACTTCAGCAAAGTACATGTTTCTGGCTTGGAAACTCGTTTCTGAGTGCTTCTGGTGAAAAGTAACAGCCTAAGTGACAACATGCTGTCAAAATGCTTTTCGGGCCCTGAAAACACTAAAAGTGACATGTTGCTGTTTTCTGACCAACTAGTGATGAAAACCAGAAGAAACTGCCTTGCTACTGTAGACTTCACCAAAGTACATGTTTCTGGCTTGGAAACTTGTTTCTGAGGGCTTCTGGACAAAAGTAACAGCCTAAGTGACAACATGCTGTCAAAATGCTTTTCGGGCCCTGAAAACACTAAAAGTGACATGTTGCTGTTTTCTGACCAACTAGTGATGAAAACCACAAGAAACTGCCTTGCTACTATAGACTTCAGCAAAGTACATGTTTCTGGCTTGGAAACTCGTTTCTGAGTGCTTCTGGTGAAAAGTAACAGCCTAAGTGACAACATGCTGTCAAAATGCTTTTCGGGCCCTGAAAACACTAAAAGTGACATGTTGCTGTTTTCTGACCAACTAGTGATGAAAACCAGAAGAAACTGCCTTGCTACTATAGACTTCAGCAAAGTACATGTTTCTGGCTTGGAAACTTGTTTCTGAGTGCTTCTGGACAAAAGTAACAGCCTAAGTGACAACATGCTGTCAAAATGCTTTTCGGGCCCTGAAAACACTAAAAGTGACATGTTGCTGTTTTCTGACCAACTAGTGATGAAAACCACAAGAAACTGCCTTGCTACTATAGACTTCAGCAAAGTACATGTTTCTGGCTTGGAAACTCGTTTCTGAGTGCTTCTGGTGAAAAGTAACAGCCTAAGTGACAACATGCTGTCAAAATGCTTTTCGGGCCCTGAAAACACTAAAAGTGACATGTTGCTGTTTTCTGACCAACTAGTGATGAAAACCAGAAGAAACTGCCTTGCTACTGTAGACTTCACCAAAGTACATGTTTCTGGCTTGGAAACTTGTTTCTGAGGGCTTCTGGACAAAAGTAACAGCCTAAGTGACAACATGCTGTCAAAATGCTTTTCGGGCCCTGAAAACACTAAAAGTGACATGTTGCTGTTTTCTGACCAACTAGTGATGAAAACCAGAAGAAACTGCCTTGCTACTATAGACTTCAGCAAAGTACATGTTTCTGGCTTGGAAACTCGTTTCTGAGTGCTTCTGGTGAAAAGTAACAGCCTAAGTGACAACATGCTGTCAAAATGCTTTTCGGGCCCTGAAAACACTAAAAGTGACATGTTGCTGTTTTCTGACCAACTAGTGATGAAAACCAGAAGAAACTGCCTTGCTACTGTAGACTTCACCAAAGTACATGTTTCTGGCTTGGAAACTTGTTTCTGAGGGCTTCTGGACAAAAGTAACAGCCTAAGTGACAACATGCTGTCAAAATGCTTTTCGGGCCCTGAAAACACTAAAAGTGACATGTTGCTGTTTTCTGACCAACTAGTGATGAAAACCAGAAGAAACTGCCTTGCTACTGTAGACTTCAGCAAAGTACATGTTTCTGGCTTGGAAACTCGTTTCTGAGTGCTTCTGGTGAAAAGTAACAGTCTAAGTGACAACATGCTGTCAAAATGCTTTTCAGGCCCTGAAAACACTAAAAGTGACATGTTGCTGTTTTCTGACCAACTAGTGATGAAAACCAGAAGAAACTGCCTTGGTACTATAGACTTCAGCAAAGTACATGTTTCTGGCTTGGAAACTCGTTTCTGAGTGCTTCTGGTGAAAAGTAACAGCCTAAGTGACAACATGCTGTCAAAATGCTTTTCGGGCCCTGAAAACACTAAAAGTGACATGTTGCTGTTTTCTGAGCAACTAGTGATGAAAACCAGAAGAAACTGCCTTGCTACTATAGACTTCAGCAAAGTACATGTTTCTGGCTTGGAAACTTGTTTCTGAGTGCTTCTGGACAAAAGTAACAGCCTAAGTGACAACATGCTGTCAAAATGCTTTTCGGGCCCTGAAAACACTAAAAGTGACATGTTGCTGTTTTCTGACCAACTAGTGATGAAAACCAGAAGAAACTGCCTTGCTACTGTAGACTTCACCAAAGTACATGTTTCTGGCTTGGAAACTTGTTTCTGAGGGCTTCTGGACAAAAGTAACAGCCTAAGTGACAACATGCTGTCAAAATGCTTTTCGGGCCCTGAAAACACTAAAAGTGACATGTTGCTGTTTTCTGACCAACTAGTGATGAAAACCAGAAGAAACTGCCTTGCTACTATAGACTTCAGCAAAGTACATGTTTCTGGCTTGGAAACTCGTTTCTGAGTGCTTCTGGTGAAAAGTAACAGCCTAAGTGACAACATGCTGTCAAAATGCTTTTCGGGCCCTGAAAACACTAAAAGTGACATGTTGCTGTTTTCTGACCAACTAGTGATGAAAACCAGAAGAAACTGCCTTGCTACTGTAGACTTCACCAAAGTACATGTTTCTGGCTTGGAAACTTGTTTCTGAGGGCTTCTGGACAAAAGTAACAGCCTAAGTGACAACATGCTGTCAAAATGCTTTTCGGGCCCTGAAAACACTAAAAGTGACATGTTGCTGTTTTCTGACCAACTAGTGATGAAAACCACAAGAAACTGCCTTGCTACTATAGACTTCAGCAAAGTACATGTTTCTGGCTTGGAAACTCGTTTCTGAGTGCTTCTGGTGAAAAGTAACAGCCTAAGTGACAACATGCTGTCAAAATGCTTTTCGGGCCCTGAAAACACTAAAAGTGACATGTTGCTGTTTTCTGACCAACTAGTGATGAAAACCAGAAGAAACTGCCTTGCTACTATAGACTTCAGCAAAGTACATGTTTCTGGCTTGGAAACTTGTTTCTGAGTGCTTCTGGACAAAAGTAACAGCCTAAGTGACAACATGCTGTCAAAATGCTTTTCGGGCCCTGAAAACACTAAAAGTGACATGTTGCTGTTTTCTGACCAACTAGTGATGAAAACCACAAGAAACTGCCTTGCTACTATAGACTTCAGCAAAGTACATGTTTCTGGCTTGGAAACTCGTTTCTGAGTGCTTCTGGTGAAAAGTAACAGCCTAAGTGACAACATGCTGTCAAAATGCTTTTCGGGCCCTGAAAACACTAAAAGTGACATGTTGCTGTTTTCTGACCAACTAGTGATGAAAACCAGAAGAAACTGCCTTGCTACTGTAGACTTCACCAAAGTACATGTTTCTGGCTTGGAAACTTGTTTCTGAGGGCTTCTGGACAAAAGTAACAGCCTAAGTGACAACATGCTGTCAAAATGCTTTTCGGGCCCTGAAAACACTAAAAGTGACATGTTGCTGTTTTCTGACCAACTAGTGATGAAAACCAGAAGAAACTGCCTTGCTACTATAGACTTCAGCAAAGTACATGTTTCTGGCTTGGAAACTCGTTTCTGAGTGCTTCTGGTGAAAAGTAACAGCCTAAGTGACAACATGCTGTCAAAATGCTTTTCGGGCCCTGAAAACACTAAAAGTGACATGTTGCTGTTTTCTGACCAACTAGTGATGAAAACCAGAAGAAACTGCCTTGCTACTGTAGACTTCACCAAAGTACATGTTTCTGGCTTGGAAACTTGTTTCTGAGGGCTTCTGGACAAAAGTAACAGCCTAAGTGACAACATGCTGTCAAAATGCTTTTCGGGCCCTGAAAACACTAAAAGTGACATGTTGCTGTTTTCTGACCAACTAGTGATGAAAACCAGAAGAAACTGCCTTGCTACTGTAGACTTCAGCAAAGTACATGTTTCTGGCTTGGAAACTCGTTTCTGAGTGCTTCTGGTGAAAAGTAACAGTCTAAGTGACAACATGCTGTCAAAATGCTTTTCAGGCCCTGAAAACACTAAAAGTGACATGTTGCTGTTTTCTGACCAACTAGTGATGAAAACCAGAAGAAACTGCCTTGGTACTATAGACTTCAGCAAAGTACATGTTTCTGGCTTGGAAACTCGTTTCTGAGTGCTTCTGGTGAAAAGTAACAGCCTAAGTGACAACATGCTGTCAAAATGCTTTTCGGGCCCTGAAAACACTAAAAGTGACATGTTGCTGTTTTCTGAGCAACTAGTGATGAAAACCAGAAGAAACTGCCTTGCTACTATAGACTTCAGCAAAGTACATGTTTCTGGCTTGGAAACTTGTTTCTGAGTGCTTCTGGACAAAAGTAACAGCCTAAGTGACAACATGCTGTCAAAATGCTTTTCGGGCCCTGAAAACACTAAAAGTGACATGTTGCTGTTTTCTGACCAACTAGTGATGAAAACCAGAAGAAACTGCCTTGCTACTGTAGACTTCACCAAAGTACATGTTTCTGGCTTGGAAACTTGTTTCTGAGGGCTTCTGGACAAAAGTAACAGCCTAAGTGACAACATGCTGTCAAAATGCTTTTCGGGCCCTGAAAACACTAAAAGTGACATGTTGCTGTTTTCTGACCAACTAGTGATGAAAACCAGAAGAAACTGCCTTGCTACTATAGACTTCAGCAAAGTACATGTTTCTGGCTTGGAAACTCGTTTCTGAGTGCTTCTGGTGAAAAGTAACAGCCTAAGTGACAACATGCTGTCAAAATGCTTTTCGGGCCCTGAAAACACTAAAAGTGACATGTTGCTGTTTTCTGACCAACTAGTGATGAAAACCAGAAGAAACTGCCTTGCTACTGTAGACTTCACCAAAGTACATGTTTCTGGCTTGGAAACTTGTTTCTGAGGGCTTCTGGACAAAAGTAACAGCCTAAGTGACAACATGCTGTCAAAATGCTTTTCGGGCCCTGAAAACACTAAAAGTGACATGTTGCTGTTTTCTGACCAACTAGTGATGAAAACCACAAGAAACTGCCTTGCTACTATAGACTTCAGCAAAGTACATGTTTCTGGCTTGGAAACTTGTTTCTGAGTGCTTCTGGACAAAAGTAACAGCCTAAGTGACAAGATGCTGTCAAAATGCTTTTCGGGCCCTGAAAACACTAAAAGTGACATGTTGCTGTTTTCTGACCAACTAGTGATGAAAACCACAAGAAACTGCCTTGCTACTATAGACTTCAGCAAAGTACATGTTTCTGGCTTGGAAACTTGTTTCTGAGTGCTTCTGGACAAAAGTAACAGCCTAAGTGACAACATGCTGTCAAAATGCTTTTCGGGCCCTGAAAACACTAAAAGTGACATGTTGCTGTTTTCTGACCAACTAGTGATGAAAACCAGAAGAAACTGCCTTGCTACTATAGACTTCAGCAAAGTACATGTTTCTGGCTTGGAAACTCGTTTCTGAGTGCTTCTGGTGAAAAGTAACAGCCTAAGTGACAACATGCTGTCAAAATGCTTTTCGGGCCCTGAAAACACTAAAAGTGACATGTTGCTGTTTTCTGACCAACTAGTGATGAAAACCAGAAGAAACTGCCTTGCTACTGTAGACTTCACCAAAGTACATGTTTCTGGCTTGGAAACTTGTTTCTGAGGGCTTCTGGACAAAAGTAACAGCCTAAGTGACAACATGCTGTCAAAATGCTTTTCGGGCCCTGAAAACACTAAAAGTGACATGTTGCTGTTTTCTGACCAACTAGTGATGAAAACCACAAGAAACTGCCTTGCTACTATAGACTTCAGCAAAGTACATGTTTCTGGCTTGGAAACTCGTTTCTGAGTGCTTCTGGTGAAAAGTAACAGCCTAAGTGACAACATGCTGTCAAAATGCTTTTCGGGCCCTGAAAACACTAAAAGTGACATGTTGCTGTTTTCTGACCAACTAGTGATGAAAACCACAAGAAACTGCCTTGCTACTATAGACTTCAGCAAAGTACATGTTTCTGGCTTGGAAACTTGTTTCTGAGTGCTTCTGGACAAAAGTAACAGCCTAAGTGACAACATGCTGTCAAAATGCTTTTCGGGCCCTGAAAACACTAAAAGTGACATGTTGCTGTTTTCTGACCAACTAGTGATGAAAACCACAAGAAACTGCCTTGCTACTATAGACTTCAGCAAAGTACATGTTTCTGGCTTGGAAACTTGTTTCTGAGTGCTTCTGGACAAAAGTAACAGCCTAAGTGACAACATGCTGTCAAAATGCTTTTCGGGCCCTGAAAACACTAAAAGTGACATGTTGCTGTTTTCTGACCAACTAGTGATGAAAACCAGAAGAAACTGCCTTGCTACTGTAGACTTCAGCAAAGTACATGTTTCTGGCTTGGAAACTCGTTTCTGAGTGCTTCTGGTGAAAAGTAACAGCCTAAGTGACAACATGCTGTCAAAATGGTTTTAGAGCTCTGAAAACACTAAAAGTGACATGTTGCTGTTTTCTGACCAACTAGTGATGAAAACCACAAGAAACTGCCTTGCTACTATAGACTTCAGCAAAGTACATGTTTCTGGCTTGGAAACTTGTTTCTGAGTGCTTCTGGACAAAAGTAACAGCCTAAGTGACAACATGCTGTCAAAATGCTTTTCAGGCCCTGAAAACACTAAAAGTGACATGTTGCTGTTTTCTGACCAACTAGTGATGAAAACCAGAAGAAACTGCCTTGGTACTATAGACTTCAGCAAAGTACATGTTTCTGGCTTGGAAACTCGTTTCTGAGTGCTTCTGGTGAAAAGTAACAGCCTAAGTGACAACATGCTGTCAAAATGCTTTTCGGGCCCTGAAAACACTAAAAGTGACATGTTGCTGTTTTCTGACCAACTAGTGATGAAAACCACAAGAAACTGCCTTGCTACTATAGACTTCAGCAAAGTACATGTTTCTGGCTTGGAAACTCGTTTCTGAGTGCTTCTGGTGAAAAGTAACAGCCTAAGTGACAACATGCTGTCAAAATGCTTTTCAGGCCCTGAAAACACTAAAAGTGACATGTTGCTGTTTTCTGACCAACTAGTGATGAAAACCACAAGAAACTGCCTTGCTACTATAGACTTCAGCAAAGTACATGTTTCTGGCTTGGAAACTTGTTTCTGAGTGCTTCTGGACAAAAGTAACAGCCTAAGTGACAACATGCTGTCAAAATGCTTTTAGAGCCCTGAAAACACTAAAAGTGACATGTTGCTGTTTTCTGACCAACTAGTGATGAAAACCAGAAGAAACTGCCTTGCTACTATAGACTTCAGCAAAGTACATGTTTCTGGCTTGGAAACTCGTTTCTGAGTGCTTCTGGTGAAAAGTAACAGCCTAAGTGACAACATGCTGTCAAAATGCTTTTCGGGCCCTGAAAACACTAAAAGTGACATGTTGCTGTTTTCTGAGCAACTAGTGATGAAAACCAGAAGAAACTGCCTTGCTACTATAGACTTCAGCAAAGTACATGTTTCTGGCTTGGAAACTTGTTTCTGAGTGCTTCTGGACAAAAGTAACAGCCTAAGTGACAAGATGCTGTCAAAATGCTTTTCGGGCCCTGAAAACACTAAAAGTGACATGTTGCTGTTTTCTGACCAACTAGTGATGAAAACCAGAAGAAACTGCCTTGCTACTGTAGACTTCACCAAAGTACATGTTTCTGGCTTGGAAACTTGTTTCTGAGGGCTTCTGGACAAAAGTAACAGCCTAAGTGACAACATGCTGTCAAAATGCTTTTCGGGCCCTGAAAACACTAAAAGTGACATGTTGCTGTTTTCTGACCAACTAGTGATGAAAACCAGAAGAAACTGCCTTGCTACTATAGACTTCAGCAAAGTACATGTTTCTGGCTTGGAAACTCGTTTCTGAGTGCTTCTGGACAAAAGTAACAGCCTAAGTGACAACATGCTGTCAAAATGCTTTTCGGGCCCTGAAAACACTAAAAGTGACATGTTGCTGTTTTCTGACCAACTAGTGATGAAAACCAGAAGAAACTGCCTTGCTACTGTAGACTTCACCAAAGTACATGTTTCTGGCTTGGAAACTTGTTTCTGAGGGCTTCTGGACAAAAGTAACAGCCTAAGTGACAACATGCTGTCAAAATGCTTTTCGGGCCCTGAAAACACTAAAAGTGACATGTTGCTGTTTTCTGACCAACTAGTGATGAAAACCACAAGAAACTGCCTTGCTACTATAGACTTCAGCAAAGTACATGTTTCTGGCTTGGAAACTCGTTTCTGAGTGCTTCTGGTGAAAAGTAACAGCCTAAGTGACAACATGCTGTCAAAATGCTTTTCGGGCCCTGAAAACACTAAAAGTGACATGTTGCTGTTTTCTGACCAACTAGTGATGAAAACCAGAAGAAACTGCCTTGCTACTGTAGACTTCACCAAAGTACATGTTTCTGGCTTGGAAACTTGTTTCTGAGGGCTTCTGGACAAAAGTAACAGCCTAAGTGACAACATGCTGTCAAAATGCTTTTCGGGCCCTGAAAACACTAAAAGTGACATGTTGCTGTTTTCTGACCAACTAGTGATGAAAACCAGAAGAAACTGCCTTGCTACTGTAGACTTCAGCAAAGTACATGTTTCTGGCTTGGAAACTCGTTTCTGAGTGCTTCTGGTGAAAAGTAACAGTCTAAGTGACAACATGCTGTCAAAATGCTTTTCAGGCCCTGAAAACACTAAAAGTGACATGTTGCTGTTTTCTGACCAACTAGTGATGAAAACCAGAAGAAACTGCCTTGGTACTATAGACTTCAGCAAAGTACATGTTTCTGGCTTGGAAACTCGTTTCTGAGTGCTTCTGGTGAAAAGTAACAGCCTAAGTGACAACATGCTGTCAAAATGCTTTTCGGGCCCTGAAAACACTAAAAGTGACATGTTGCTGTTTTCTGAGCAACTAGTGATGAAAACCAGAAGAAACTGCCTTGCTACTATAGACTTCAGCAAAGTACATGTTTCTGGCTTGGAAACTTGTTTCTGAGTGCTTCTGGACAAAAGTAACAGCCTAAGTGACAAGATGCTGTCAAAATGCTTTTCGGGCCCTGAAAACACTAAAAGTGACATGTTGCTGTTTTCTGACCAACTAGTGATGAAAACCAGAAGAAACTGCCTTGCTACTGTAGACTTCACCAAAGTACATGTTTCTGGCTTGGAAACTTGTTTCTGAGGGCTTCTGGACAAAAGTAACAGCCTAAGTGACAACATGCTGTCAAAATGCTTTTCGGGCCCTGAAAACACTAAAAGTGACATGTTGCTGTTTTCTGACCAACTAGTGATGAAAACCACAAGAAACTGCCTTGCTACTATAGACTTCAGCAAAGTACATGTTTCTGGCTTGGAAACTCGTTTCTGAGTGCTTCTGGTGAAAAGTAACAGCCTAAGTGACAACATGCTGTCAAAATGCTTTTCGGGCCCTGAAAACACTAAAAGTGACATGTTGCTGTTTTCTGACCAACTAGTGATGAAAACCAGAAGAAACTGCCTTGCTACTGTAGACTTCACCAAAGTACATGTTTCTGGCTTGGAAACTTGTTTCTGAGGGCTTCTGGACAAAAGTAACAGCCTAAGTGACAACATGCTGTCAAAATGCTTTTCGGGCCCTGAAAACACTAAAAGTGACATGTTGCTGTTTTCTGACCAACTAGTGATGAAAACCACAAGAAACTGCCTTGCTACTATAGACTTCAGCAAAGTACATGTTTCTGGCTTGGAAACTCGTTTCTGAGTGCTTCTGGTGAAAAGTAACAGCCTAAGTGACAACATGCTGTCAAAATGCTTTTCGGGCCCTGAAAACACTAAAAGTGACATGTTGCTGTTTTCTGACCAACTAGTGATGAAAACCAGAAGAAACTGCCTTGCTACTATAGACTTCAGCAAAGTACATGTTTCTGGCTTGGAAACTTGTTTCTGAGTGCTTCTGGACAAAAGTAACAGCCTAAGTGACAACATGCTGTCAAAATGCTTTTCGGGCCCTGAAAACACTAAAAGTGACATGTTGCTGTTTTCTGACCAACTAGTGATGAAAACCACAAGAAACTGCCTTGCTACTATAGACTTCAGCAAAGTACATGTTTCTGGCTTGGAAACTTGTTTCTGAGTGCTTCTGGACAAAAGTAACAGCCTAAGTGACAACATGCTGTCAAAATGCTTTTCGGGCCCTGAAAACACTAAAAGTGACATGTTGCTGTTTTCTGACCAACTAGTGATGAAAACCACAAGAAACTGCCTTGCTACTATAGACTTCAGCAAAGTACATGTTTCTGGCTTGGAAACTTGTTTCTGAGTGCTTCTGGACAAAAGTAACAGCCTAAGTGACAACATGCTGTCAAAATGCTTTTCGGGCCCTGAAAACACTAAAAGTGACATGTTGCTGTTTTCTGACCAACTAGTGATGAAAACCACAAGAAACTGCCTTGCTACTATAGACTTCAGCAAAGTACATGTTTCTGGCTTGGAAACTTGTTTCTGAGTGCTTCTGGACAAAAGTAACAGCCTAAGTGACAACATGCTGTCAAAATGCTTTTCGGGCCCTGAAAACACTAAAAGTGACATGTTGCTGTTTTCTGACCAACTAGTGATGAAAACCAGAAGAAACTGCCTTGCTACTGTAGACTTCAGCAAAGTACATGTTTCTGGCTTGGAAACTCGTTTCTGAGTGCTTCTGGTGAAAAGTAACAGCCTAAGTGACAACATGCTGTCAAAATGGTTTTAGAGCCCTGAAAACACTAAAAGTGACATGTTGCTGTTTTCTGACCAACTAGTGATGAAAACCACAAGAAACTGCCTTGCTACTATAGACTTCAGCAAAGTACATGTTTCTGGCTTGGAAACTTGTTTCTGAGTGCTTCTGGACAAAAGTAACAGCCTAAGTGACAACATGCTGTCAAAATGCTTTTCGGGCCCTGAAAACACTAAAAGTGACATGTTGCTGTTTTCTGACCAACTAGTGATGAAAACCACAAGAAACTGCCTTGCTACTATAGACTTCAGCAAAGTACATGTTTCTGGCTTGGAAACTTGTTTCTGAGTGCTTCTGGACAAAAGTAACAGCCTAAGTGACAACATGCTGTCAAAATGCTTTTCGGGCCCTGAAAACACTAAAAGTGACATGTTGCTGTTTTCTGACCAACTAGTGATGAAAACCACAAGAAACTGCCTTGCTACTATAGACTTCAGCAAAGTACATGTTTCTGGCTTGGAAACTTGTTTCTGAGTGCTTCTGGACAAAAGTAACAGCCTAAGTGACAACATGCTGTCAAAATGCTTTTCGGGCCCTGAAAACACTAAAAGTGACATGTTGCTGTTTTCTGACCAACTAGTGATGAAAACCAGAAGAAACTGCCTTGCTACTGTAGACTTCAGCAAAGTACATGTTTCTGGCTTGGAAACTCGTTTCTGAGTGCTTCTGGTGAAAAGTAACAGCCTAAGTGACAACATGCTGTCAAAATGGTTTTAGAGCCCTGAAAACACTAAAAGTGACATGTTGCTGTTTTCTGACCAACTAGTGATGAAAACCACAAGAAACTGCCTTGCTACTATAGACTTCAGCAAAGTACATGTTTCTGGCTTGGAAACTTGTTTCTGAGTGCTTCTGGACAAAAGTAACAGCCTAAGTGACAACATGCTGTCAAAATGCTTTTCAGGCCCTGAAAACACTAAAAGTGACATGTTGCTGTTTTCTGACCAACTAGTGATGAAAACCAGAAGAAACTGCCTTGGTACTATAGACTTCAGCAAAGTACATGTTTCTGGCTTGGAAACTCGTTTCTGAGTGCTTCTGGTGAAAAGTAACAGCCTAAGTGACAACATGCTGTCAAAATGCTTTTCGGGCCCTGAAAACACTAAAAGTGACATGTTGCTGTTTTCTGACCAACTAGTGATGAAAACCACAAGAAACTGCCTTGCTACTATAGACTTCAGCAAAGTACATGTTTCTGGCTTGGAAACTCGTTTCTGAGTGCTTCTGGTGAAAAGTAACAGCCTAAGTGACAACATGCTGTCAAAATGCTTTTCAGGCCCTGAAAACACTAAAAGTGACATGTTGCTGTTTTCTGACCAACTAGTGATGAAAACCACAAGAAACTGCCTTGCTACTATAGACTTCAGCAAAGTACATGTTTCTGGCTTGGAAACTTGTTTCTGAGTGCTTCTGGACAAAAGTAACAGCCTAAGTGACAACATGCTGTCAAAATGCTTTTAGAGCCCTGAAAACACTAAAAGTGACATGTTGCTGTTTTCTGACCAACTAGTGATGAAAACCAGAAGAAACTGCCTTGCTACTATAGACTTCAGCAAAGTACATGTTTCTGGCTTGGAAACTTGTTTCTGAGTGCTTCTGGACAAAAGTAACAGCCTAAGTGACAACATGCTGTCAAAATGCTTTTCGGGCCCTGAAAACACTAAAAGTGACATGTTGCTGTTTTCTGACCAACTAGTGATGAAAACCACAAGAAACTGCCTTGCTACTATAGACTTCAGCAAAGTACATGTTTCTGGCTTGGAAACTTGTTTCTGAGTGCTTCTGGACAAAAGTAACAGCCTAAGTGACAACATGCTGTCAAAATGCTTTTCAGGCCCTGAAAACACTAAAAGTGACATGTTGCTGTTTTCTGACCAACTAGTGATGAAAACCACAAGAAACTGCCTTGCTACTATAGACTTCAGCAAAGTACATGTTTCTGGCTTGGAAACTTGTTTCTGAGTGCTTCTGGACAAAAGTAACAGCCTAAGTGACAACATGCTGTCAAAATGCTTTTCAGGGCCCTGAAAACACTAAAAGTGACATGTTGCTGTTTTCTGACCAACTAGTGATGAAAACCACAAGAAACTGCCTTGCTACTATAGACTTCAGCAAAGTACATGTTTCTGGCTTGGAAACTTGTTTCTGAGTGCTTCTGGACAAAAGTAACAGCCTAAGTGACAACATGCTGTCAAAATGCTTTTCGGGCCCTGAAAACACTAAAAGTGACATGTTGCTGTTTTCTGACCAACTAGTGATGAAAACCACAAGAAACTGCCTTGCTACTATAGACTTCAGCAAAGTACATGTTTCTGGCTTGGAAACTTGTTTCTGAGTGCTTCTGGACAAAAGTAACAGCCTAAGTGACAACATGCTGTCAAAATGCTTTTCGGGCCCTGAAAACACTAAAAGTGACATGTTGCTGTTTTCTGACCAACTAGTGATGAAAACCACAAGAAACTGCCTTGCTACTATAGACTTCAGCAAAGTACATGTTTCTGGCTTGGAAACTCGTTTCTGAGTGCTTCTGGTGAAAAGTAACAGCCTAAGTGACAACATGCTGTCAAAATGCTTTTCAGGCCCTGAAAACACTAAAAGTGACATGTTGCTGTTTTCTGACCAACTAGTGATGAAAACCACAAGAAACTGCCTTGCTACTATAGACTTCAGCAAAGTACATGTTTCTGGCTTGGAAACTTGTTTCTGAGTGCTTCTGGACAAAAGTAACAGCCTAAGTGACAACATGCTGTCAAAATGCTTTTCAGGCCCTGAAAACACTAAAAGTGACATGTTGCTGTTTTCTGACCAACTAGTGATGAAAACCACAAGAAACTGCCTTGCTACTATAGACTTCAGCAAAGTACATGTTTCTGGCTTGGAAACTTGTTTCTGAGTGCTTCTGGACAAAAGTAACAGCCTAAGTGACAACATGCTGTCAAAATGCTTTTCGGGCCCTGAAAACACTAAAAGTGACATGTTGCTGTTTTCTGACCAACTAGTGATGAAAACCACAAGAAACTGCCTTGCTACTATAGACTTCAGCAAAGTACATGTTTCTGGCTTGGAAACTCGTTTCTGAGTGCTTCTGGTGAAAAGTAACAGCCTAAGTGACAACATGCTGTCAAAATGCTTTTCGGGCCCTGAAAACACTAAAAGTGACATGTTGCTGTTTTCTGACCAACTAGTGATGAAAACCAGAAGAAACTGCCTTGCTACTGTAGACTTCACCAAAGTACATGTTTCTGGCTTGGAAACTTGTTTCTGAGGGCTTCTGGACAAAAGTAACAGCCTAAGTGACAACATGCTGTCAAAATGCTTTTCGGGCCCTGAAAACACTAAAAGTGACATGTTGCTGTTTTCTGACCAACTAGTGATGAAAACCAGAAGAAACTGCCTTGCTACTGTAGACTTCAGCAAAGTACATGTTTCTGGCTTGGAAACTCGTTTCTGAGTGCTTCTGGTGAAAAGTAACAGTCTAAGTGACAACATGCTGTCAAAATGCTTTTCAGGCCCTGAAAACACTAAAAGTGACATGTTGCTGTTTTCTGACCAACTAGTGATGAAAACCAGAAGAAACTGCCTTGGTACTATAGACTTCAGCAAAGTACATGTTTCTGGCTTGGAAACTCGTTTCTGAGTGCTTCTGGTGAAAAGTAACAGCCTAAGTGACAACATGCTGTCAAAATGCTTTTCGGGCCCTGAAAACACTAAAAGTGACATGTTGCTGTTTTCTGAGCAACTAGTGATGAAAACCAGAAGAAACTGCCTTGCTACTATAGACTTCAGCAAAGTACATGTTTCTGGCTTGGAAACTTGTTTCTGAGTGCTTCTGGACAAAAGTAACAGCCTAAGTGACAAGATGCTGTCAAAATGCTTTTCGGGCCCTGAAAACACTAAAAGTGACATGTTGCTGTTTTCTGACCAACTAGTGATGAAAACCAGAAGAAACTGCCTTGCTACTATAGACTTCAGCAAAGTACATGTTTCTGGCTTGGAAACTCGTTTCTGAGTGCTTCTGGTGAAAAGTAACAGCCTAAGTGACAACATGCTGTCAAAATGCTTTTCGGGCCCTGAAAACACTAAAAGTGACATGTTGCTGTTTTCTGACCAACTAGTGATGAAAACCAGAAGAAACTGCCTTGCTACTGTAGACTTCAGCAAAGTACATGTTTCTGGCTTGGAAACTTGTTTCTGAGTGCTTCTGGACAAAAGTAACAGCCTAAGTGACAAGATGCTGTCAAAATGCTTTTCGGGCCCTGAAAACACTAAAAGTGACATGTTGCTGTTTTCTGACCAACTAGTGATGAAAACCACAAGAAACTGCCTTGCTACTATAGACTTCAGCAAAGTACATGTTTCTGGCTTGGAAACTTGTTTCTGAGTGCTTCTGGACAAAAGTAACAGCCTAAGTGACAAGATGCTGTCAAAATGCTTTTCGGGCCCTGAAAACACTAAAAGTGACATGTTGCTGTTTTCTGACCAACTAGTGATGAAAACCACAAGAAACTGCCTTGCTACTATAGACTTCAGCAAAGTACATGTTTCTGGCTTGGAAACTCGTTTCTGAGTGCTTCTGGTGAAAAGTAACAGCCTAAGTGACAACATGCTGTCAAAATGCTTTTCAGGCCCTGAAAACACTAAAAGTGACATGTTGCTGTTTTCTGACCAACTAGTGATGAAAACCACAAGAAACTGCCTTGCTACTATAGACTTCAGCAAAGTACATGTTTCTGGCTTGGAAACTTGTTTCTGAGTGCTTCTGGACAAAAGTAACAGCCTAAGTGACAAGATGCTGTCAAAATGCTTTTCGGGCCCTGAAAACACTAAAAGTGACATGTTGCTGTTTTCTGACCAACTAGTGATGAAAACCACAAGAAACTGCCTTGCTACTATAGACTTCAGCAAAGTACATGTTTCTGGCTTGGAAACTTGTTTCTGAGTGCTTCTGGACAAAAGTAACAGCCTAAGTGACAACATGCTGTCAAAATGCTTTTCGGGCCCTGAAAACACTAAAAGTGACATGTTGCTGTTTTCTGACCAACTAGTGATGAAAACCACAAGAAACTGCCTTGCTACTATAGACTTCAGCAAAGTACATGTTTCTGGCTTGGAAACTTGTTTCTGAGTGCTTCTGGACAAAAGTAACAGCCTAAGTGACAACATGCTGTCAAAATGCTTTTCAGGCCCTGAAAACACTAAAAGTGACATGTTGCTGTTTTCTGACCAACTAGTGATGAAAACCACAAGAAACTGCCTTGCTACTATAGACTTCAGCAAAGTACATGTTTCTGGCTTGGAAACTCGTTTCTGAGTGCTTCTGGTGAAAAGTAACAGCCTAAGTGACAACATGCTCTCAAAATGCTTTTCTGTGCCTGAAAACACTAAAAGTGACATGATGCTGTTCTCTCACCAACTAGTGAGGGAAACCACAGGAACCTGCCTTGCTACTATCGACTTCAGCAAACCACATGTTTCTGGCTTGGAAATATGTTTCTGAGTGCTTCTGGACAAAAGTAACAGTCTAAGTGACAACATGCTGTCAAAATGCTTTTCAGGCCCTGAAAACACTAAAAGTGACATGTTGCTGTTTTCTGACCAACTAGTGATGAAAACCAGAAGAAACTGCCTTGCTACTGTAGACTTCAGCAAAGTACATGTTTCTGGCTTGGAAACTTGTTTCTGAGTGCTTCTGGACAAAAGTAACAGCCTAAGTGACAAGATGCTGTCAAAATGCTTTTCGGGCCCTGAAAACACTAAAAGTGACATGTTGCTGTTTTCTGACCAACTAGTGATGAAAACCACAAGAAACTGCCTTGCTACTATAGACTTCAGCAAAGTACATGTTTCTGGCTTGGAAACTTGTTTCTGAGTGCTTCTGGACAAAAGTAACAGCCTAAGTGACAAGATGCTGTCAAAATGCTTTTCGGGCCCTGAAAACACTAAAAGTGACATGTTGCTGTTTTCTGACCAACTAGTGATGAAAACCACAAGAAACTGCCTTGCTACTATAGACTTCAGCAAAGTACATGTTTCTGGCTTGGAAACTCGTTTCTGAGTGCTTCTGGTGAAAAGTAACAGCCTAAGTGACAACATGCTGTCAAAATGCTTTTCAGGCCCTGAAAACACTAAAAGTGACATGTTGCTGTTTTCTGACCAACTAGTGATGAAAACCACAAGAAACTGCCTTGCTACTATAGACTTCAGCAAAGTACATGTTTCTGGCTTGGAAACTTGTTTCTGAGTGCTTCTGGACAAAAGTAACAGCCTAAGTGACAAGATGCTGTCAAAATGCTTTTCGGGCCCTGAAAACACTAAAAGTGACATGTTGCTGTTTTCTGACCAACTAGTGATGAAAACCAGAAGAAACTGCCTTGCTACTATAGACTTCAGCAAAGTACATGTTTCTGGCTTGGAAACTTGTTTCTGAGTGCTTCTGGACAAAAGTAACAGCCTAAGTGACAACATGCTGTCAAAATGCTTTTCGGGCCCTGAAAACACTAAAAGTGACATGTTGCTGTTTTCTGACCAACTAGTGATGAAAACCACAAGAAACTGCCTTGCTACTATAGACTTCAGCAAAGTACATGTTTCTGGCTTGGAAACTCGTTTCTGAGTGCTTCTGGTGAAAAGTAACAGCCTAAGTGACAACATGCTGTCAAAATGCTTTTCAGGCCCTGAAAACACTAAAAGTGACATGTTGCTGTTTTCTGACCAACTAGTGATGAAAACCACAAGAAACTGCCTTGCTACTATAGACTTCAGCAAAGTACATGTTTCTGGCTTGGAAACTTGTTTCTGAGTGCTTCTGGACAAAAGTAACAGCCTAAGTGACAACATGCTGTCAAAATGCTTTTCAGGCCCTGAAAACACTAAAAGTGACATGTTGCTGTTTTCTGACCAACTAGTGATGAAAACCACAAGAAACTGCCTTGCTACTATAGACTTCAGCAAAGTACATGTTTCTGGCTTGGAAACTTGTTTCTGAGTGCTTCTGGACAAAAGTAACAGCCTAAGTGACAACATGCTGTCAAAATGCTTTTCGGGCCCTGAAAACACTAAAAGTGACATGTTGCTGTTTTCTGACCAACTAGTGATGAAAACCACAAGAAACTGCCTTGCTACTATAGACTTCAGCAAAGTACATGTTTCTGGCTTGGAAACTCGTTTCTGAGTGCTTCTGGTGAAAAGTAACAGCCTAAGTGACAACATGCTGTCAAAATGCTTTTCAGGCCCTGAAAACACTAAAAGTGACATGTTGCTGTTTTCTGACCAACTAGTGATGAAAACCACAAGAAACTGCCTTGCTACTATAGACTTCAGCAAAGTACATGTTTCTGGCTTGGAAACTTGTTTCTGAGTGCTTCTGGACAAAAGTAACAGCCTAAGTGACAAGATGCTGTCAAAATGCTTTTCGGGCCCTGAAAACACTAAAAGTGACATGTTGCTGTTTTCTGACCAACTAGTGATGAAAACCACAAGAAACTGCCTTGCTACTATAGACTTCAGCAAAGTACATGTTTCTGGCTTGGAAACTTGTTTCTGAGTGCTTCTGGACAAAAGTAACAGCCTAAGTGACAACATGCTGTCAAAATGCTTTTCGGGCCCTGAAAACACTAAAAGTGACATGTTGCTGTTTTCTGACCAACTAGTGATGAAAACCACAAGAAACTGCCTTGCTACTATAGACTTCAGCAAAGTACATGTTTCTGGCTTGGAAACTCGTTTCTGAGTGCTTCTGGTGAAAAGTAACAGCCTAAGTGACAACATGCTGTCAAAATGCTTTTCGGGCCCTGAAAACACTAAAAGTGACATGTTGCTGTTTTCTGACCAACTAGTGATGAAAACCAGAAGAAACTGCCTTGCTACTGTAGACTTCACCAAAGTACATGTTTCTGGCTTGGAAACTTGTTTCTGAGGGCTTCTGGACAAAAGTAACAGCCTAAGTGACAACATGCTGTCAAAATGCTTTTCGGGCCCTGAAAACACTAAAAGTGACATGTTGCTGTTTTCTGACCAACTAGTGATGAAAACCACAAGAAACTGCCTTGCTACTATAGACTTCAGCAAAGTACATGTTTCTGGCTTGGAAACTCGTTTCTGAGTGCTTCTGGTGAAAAGTAACAGCCTAAGTGACAACATGCTGTCAAAATGCTTTTCGGGCCCTGAAAACACTAAAAGTGACATGTTGCTGTTTTCTGACCAACTAGTGATGAAAACCAGAAGAAACTGCCTTGCTACTATAGACTTCAGCAAAGTACATGTTTCTGGCTTGGAAACTTGTTTCTGAGTGCTTCTGGACAAAAGTAACAGCCTAAGTGACAACATGCTGTCAAAATGCTTTTCGGGCCCTGAAAACACTAAAAGTGACATGTTGCTGTTTTCTGACCAACTAGTGATGAAAACCACAAGAAACTGCCTTGCTACTATAGACTTCAGCAAAGTACATGTTTCTGGCTTGGAAACTTGTTTCTGAGTGCTTCTGGACAAAAGTAACAGCCTAAGTGACAACATGCTGTCAAAATGCTTTTCAGGCCCTGAAAACACTAAAAGTGACATGTTGCTGTTTTCTGACCAACTAGTGATGAAAACCACAAGAAACTGCCTTGCTACTATAGACTTCAGCAAAGTACATGTTTCTGGCTTGGAAACTTGTTTCTGAGTGCTTCTGGACAAAAGTAACAGCCTAAGTGACAACATGCTGTCAAAATGCTTTTCAGGCCCTGAAAACACTAAAAGTGACATGTTGCTGTTTTCTGACCAACTAGTGATGAAAACCACAAGAAACTGCCTTGCTACTATAGACTTCAGCAAAGTACATGTTTCTGGCTTGGAAACTTGTTTCTGAGTGCTTCTGGACAAAAGTAACAGCCTAAGTGACAACATGCTGTCAAAATGCTTTTCAGGCCCTGAAAACACTAAAAGTGACATGTTGCTGTTTTCTGACCAACTAGTGATGAAAACCACAAGAAACTGCCTTGCTACTATAGACTTCAGCAAAGTACATGTTTCTGGCTTGGAAACTTGTTTCTGAGTGCTTCTGGACAAAAGTAACAGCCTAAGTGACAACATGCTGTCAAAATGCTTTTCAGGCCCTGAAAACACTAAAAGTGACATGTTGCTGTTTTCTGACCAACTAGTGATGAAAACCACAAGAAACTGCCTTGCTACTATAGACTTCAGCAAAGTACATGTTTCTGGCTTGGAAACTTGTTTCTGAGTGCTTCTGGACAAAAGTAACAGCCTAAGTGACAACATGCTGTCAAAATGCTTTTCGGGCCCTGAAAACACTAAAAGTGACATGTTGCTGTTTTCTGACCAACTAGTGATGAAAACCACAAGAAACTGCCTTGCTACTATAGACTTCAGCAAAGTACATGTTTCTGGCTTGGAAACTTGTTTCTGAGTGCTTCTGGACAAAAGTAACAGCCTAAGTGACAACATGCTGTCAAAATGCTTTTCGGGCCCTGAAAACACTAAAAGTGACATGTTGCTGTTTTCTGACCAACTAGTGATGAAAACCACAAGAAACTGCCTTGCTACTATAGACTTCAGCAAAGTACATGTTTCTGGCTTGGAAACTCGTTTCTGAGTGCTTCTGGTGAAAAGTAACAGCCTAAGTGACAACATGCTGTCAAAATGCTTTTCGGGCCCTGAAAACACTAAAAGTGACATGTTGCTGTTTTCTGACCAACTAGTGATGAAAACCAGAAGAAACTGCCTTGCTACTATAGACTTCAGCAAAGTACATGTTTCTGGCTTGGAAACTCGTTTCTGAGTGCTTCTGGTGAAAAGTAACAGCCTAAGTGACAACATGCTGTCAAAATGCTTTTAGAGCCCTGAAAACACTAAAAGTGACATGTTGCTGTTTTCTGACCAACTAGTGATGAAAACCACAAGAAACTGCCTTGCTACTATAGACTTCAGCAAAGTACATGTTTCTGGCTTGGAAACTTGTTTCTGAGTGCTTCTGGACAAAAGTAACAGCCTAAGTGACAACATGCTGTCAAAATGCTTTTCAGGCCCTGAAAACACTAAAAGTGACATGTTGCTGTTTTCTGACCAACTAGTGATGGAAAGCAGAGGAAACTGCCTTGCTACTATAGAATTCACCAAACCACATGTTTCTGGCTTGGAAACTTGTTTCTGAGTGCTTCTGGTGAAAAGTAACAGCCTAAATGACAACATGCTCTCAAAATGCTTTTCGGGGCCTGAAAACACTAAAAGTGATATGATGCTGTTTTCTAACCACCTACTGATGGAAACCACAGGAAACTGCCTTGCTACTATAGACTTCAGCAAAGTACATGTTTCTGGCTTGGAAACTTGTTTCTGAGTGCTTCTGGACAAAAGTAACAGCCTAAGTGACAACATGCTGTCAAAATGCTTTTCGGGCCCTGAAAACACTAAAAGTGACATGTTGCTGTTTTCTGAGCAACTAGTGATGAAAACCACAAGAAACTGCCTTGCTACTATAGACTTCAGCAAAGTACATGTTTCTGGCTTGGAAACTTGTTTCTGAGTGCTTCTGGACAAAAGTAACAGCCTAAGTGACAACATGCTGTCAAAATGCTTTTCGGGCCCTGAAAACACTAAAAGTGACATGTTGCTGTTTTCTGACCAACTAGTGATGAAAACCACAAGAAACTGCCTTGCTACTATAGACTTCAGCAAAGTACATGTTTCTGGCTTGGAAACTTGTTTCTGAGTGCTTCTGGACAAAAGTAACAGCCTAAGTGACAACATGCTCTCAAAATGCTTTTCTGTGCCTGAAAACACTAAAAGTGACATGATGCTGTTCTCTCACCAACTAGTGAGGGAAACCACAGGAACCTGCCTTGCTACTATAGACTTCAGCAAACCACATGTTTCTGGCTTGGAAATATGTTTCTGAGTGCTTCTGGTGAAAAGTAACAGCCTAAGTGACAACATGCTCTCAAAATGCTTTTCAGGGCCTGGAAACACTAAAAGTGACATGACGCTGTTTTGTGACCAACTAGTGATGGAAACCACAGGCAACTGCCTGGGTACTATGGAATTAAACAAACCACATGTTTCTGGCTTGGAAATTTGTTTCTGAGTGCTTCTGGTGAAAAGTAACAGCCTAAGTGACAACATGCTCTCAAAATGCTTTTCTGTGCCTGAAAAAACTAAAAGTGACATGATGCTGTTCTCTCACCAACTAATGAGGGAAACCACAGGAAACTGCCTTGCTACTATAGAATTCACCAAACCACATGTTTCTGGCTTGGAAATATGTTTCTGAGTGCTTCTGGTGAAAAGTAACAGCCTAAGTGACAACATGCTCTAAAAATGCTTTTCAGGGCCTGGAAACACTAAAAGTGACATGATGCTGTTTTCTGACCAACTAGTGATGGAAACCACAGGCAACTGCCTGGGTACTATGGAATTAAACAAACCACATGTTTCTGGCTTGGAAATTTGTTTCTGAGTGCTTCTGGTGAAAAGTAACAGCCTAAGTGACAACATGCTCTAAAAATGCTTTTCGGTGCCTGAAAACACTAAAAGTGACATGATGCTGTTTTCTGACCAACTAGTGATGGAAAGCAGAGGAAACTGCCTTGCTACTATAGAATTCACCAAACCACATGTTTCTGGCTTGGAAACTTGTTTCTGAGTGCTTCTGGACAAAAGTAACAGCCTAAATGACAACATGCTCTCAAAATGCTTTTCGGGGCCTGAAAACACTAAAAGTGATATGATGCTGTTTTCTGACCACCTACTGATGGAAACCACAGGAAACTGCCTTGCTACTATAGACTTCAGCAAAGTACATGTTTCTGGCTTGGAAACTTGTTTCTGAGTGCTTCTGGACAAAAGTAACAGCCTAAGTGACAACATGCTGTCAAAATGCTTTTCGGGCCCTGAAAACACTAAAAGTGACATGTTGCTGTTTTCTGACCAACTAGTGATGAAAACCACAAGAAACTGCCTTGCTACTATAGACTTCAGCAAAGTACATGTTTCTGGCTTGGAAACTTGTTTCTGAGTGCTTCTGGACAAAAGTAACAGCCTAAGTGACAACATGCTGTCAAAATGCTTTTCGGGCCCTGAAAACACTAAAAGTGACATGTTGCTGTTTTCTGACCAACTAGTGATGAAAACCAGAAGAAACTGCCTTGCTACTATAGACTTCAGCAAAGTACATGTTTCTGGCTTGGAAACTTGTTTCTGAGTGCTTCTGGACAAAAGTAACAGCCTAAGTGACAACATGCTGTCAAAATGCTTTTCAGGCCCTGAAAACACTAAAAGTGACATGTTGCTGTTTTCTGACCAACTAGTGATGAAAACCACAAGAAACTGCCTTGCTACTATAGACTTCAGCAAAGTACATGTTTCTGGCTTGGAAACTTGTTTCTGAGTGCTTCTGGACAAAAGTAACAGCCTAAGTGACAACATGCTGTCAAAATGCTTTTCGGGCCCTGAAAACACTAAAAGTGACATGTTGCTGTTTTCTGACCAACTAGTGATGAAAACCACAAGAAACTGCCTTGCTACTATAGACTTCAGCAAAGTACATGTTTCTGGCTTGGAAACTTGTTTCTGAGTGCTTCTGGACAAAAGTAACAGCCTAAGTGACAACATGCTGTCAAAATGCTTTTCGGGCCCTGAAAACACTAAAAGTGACATGTTGCTGTTTTCTGACCAACTAGTGATGAAAACCACAAGAAACTGCCTTGCTACTATAGACTTCAGCAAAGTACATGTTTCTGGCTTGGAAACTCGTTTCTGAGTGCTTCTGGTGAAAAGTAACAGCCTAAGTGACAACATGCTGTCAAAATGCTTTTCGGGCCCTGAAAACACTAAAAGTGACATGTTGCTGTTTTCTGACCAACTAGTGATGAAAACCAGAAGAAACTGCCTTGCTACTATAGACTTCAGCAAAGTACATGTTTCTGGCTTGGAAACTCGTTTCTGAGTGCTTCTGGTGAAAAGTAACAGCCTAAGTGACAACATGCTGTCAAAATGCTTTTAGAGCCCTGAAAACACTAAAAGTGACATGTTGCTGTTTTCTGACCAACTAGTGATGAAAACCACAAGAAACTGCCTTGCTACTATAGACTTCAGCAAAGTACATGTTTCTGGCTTGGAAACTTGTTTCTGAGTGCTTCTGGACAAAAGTAACAGCCTAAGTGACAACATGCTGTCAAAATGCTTTTCAGGCCCTGAAAACACTAAAAGTGACATGTTGCTGTTTTCTGACCAACTAGTGATGGAAAGCAGAGGAAACTGCCTTGCTACTATAGACTTCAGCAAAGTACATGTTTCTGGCTTGGAAACTTGTTTCTGAGTGCTTCTGGACAAAAGTAACAGCCTAAGTGACAACATGCTGTCAAAATGCTTTTCGGGCCCTGAAAACACTAAAAGTGACATGTTGCTGTTTTCTGACCAACTAGTGATGAAAACCAGAAGAAACTGCCTTGCTACTATAGACTTCAGCAAAGTACATGTTTCTGGCTTGGAAACTTGTTTCTGAGTGCTTCTGGACAAAAGTAACAGCCTAAGTGACAACATGCTGTCAAAATGCTTTTCGGGCCCTGAAAACACTAAAAGTGACATGTTGCTGTTTTCTGAGCAACTAGTGATGAAAACCACAAGAAACTGCCTTGCTACTATAGACTTCAGCAAAGTACATGTTTCTGGCTTGGAAACTTGTTTCTGAGTGCTTCTGGACAAAAGTAACAGCCTAAGTGACAACATGCTGTCAAAATGCTTTTCGGGCCCTGAAAACACTAAAAGTGACATGTTGCTGTTTTCTGACCAACTAGTGATGAAAACCACAAGAAACTGCCTTGCTACTATAGACTTCAGCAAAGTACATGTTTCTGGCTTGGAAACTTGTTTCTGAGTGCTTCTGGACAAAAGTAACAGCCTAAGTGACAACATGCTGTCAAAATGCTTTTCGGGCCCTGAAAACACTAAAAGTGAAATGTTGCTGTTTTCTGACCAACTAGTGATGAAAACCAGAAGAAACTGCCTTGCTACTATAGACTTCAGCAAAGTACATGTTTCTGGCTTGGAAACTCGTTTCTGGGTGCTTCTGGACAAAAGTAACAGCCTAAGTGACAACATGCTCTCAAAATGCTTTTCTGTGCCTGAAAACACTAAAAGTGACATGATGCTGTTCTCTCACCAACTAGTGAGGGAAACCACAGGAACCTGCCTTGCTACTATAGACTTCAGCAAACCACATGTTTCTGGCTTGGAAATATGTTTCTGAGTGCTTCTGGTGAAAAGTAACAGCCTAAGTGACAACATGCTCTCAAAATGCTTTTCAGGGCCTGGAAACACTAAAAGTGACATGACGCTGTTTTGTGACCAACTAGTGATGGAAACCACAGGCAACTGCCTGGGTACTATGGAATTAAACAAACCACATGTTTCTGGCTTGGAAATTTGTTTCTGAGTGCTTCTGGTGAAAAGTAACAGCCTAAGTGACAACATGCTCTCAAAATGCTTTTCTGTGCCTGAAAAAACTAAAAGTGACATGATGCTGTTCTCTCACCAACTAATGAGGGAAACCACAGGAAACTGCCTTGCTACTATAGAATTCACCAAACCACATGTTTCTGGCTTGGAAATATGTTTCTGAGTGCTTCTGGTGAAAAGTAACAGCCTAAGTGACAACATGCTCTAAAAATGCTTTTCAGGGCCTGGAAACACTAAAAGTGACATGATGCTGTTTTCTGACCAACTAGTGATGGAAACCACAGGCAACTGCCTGGGTACTATGGAATTAAACAAACCACATGTTTCTGGCTTGGAAATTTGTTTCTGAGTGCTTCTGGTGAAAAGTAACAGCCTAAGTGACAACATGCTCTAAAAATGCTTTTCGGTGCCTGAAAACACTAAAAGTGACATGATGCTGTTTTCTGACCAACTAGTGATGGAAAGCAGAGGAAACTGCCTTGCTACTATAGAATTCACCAAACCACATGTTTCTGGCTTGGAAACTTGTTTCTGAGTGCTTCTGGACAAAAGTAACAGCCTAAATGACAACATGCTCTCAAAATGCTTTTCGGGGCCTGAAAACACTAAAAGTGATATGATGCTGTTTTCTGACCACCTACTGATGGAAACCACAGGAAACTGCCTTGCTACTATAGACTTCAGCAAAGTACATGTTTCTGGCTTGGAAACTTGTTTCTGAGTGCTTCTGGACAAAAGTAACAGCCTAAGTGACAACATGCTGTCAAAATGCTTTTCGGGCCCTGAAAACACTAAAAGTGACATGTTGCTGTTTTCTGACCAACTAGTGATGAAAACCAGAAGAAACTGCCTTGCTACTATAGACTTCAGCAAAGTACATGTTTCTGGCTTGGAAACTTGTTTCTGAGTGCTTCTGGACAAAAGTAACAGCCTAAGTGACAACATGCTGTCAAAATGCTTTTCGGGCCCTGAAAACACTAAAAGTGACATGTTGCTGTTTTCTGACCAACTAGTGATGAAAACCAGAAGAAACTGCCTTGCTACTATAGACTTCAGCAAAGTACATGTTTCTGGCTTGGAAACTTGTTTCTGAGTGCTTCTGGACAAAAGTAACAGCCTAAGTGACAACATGCTGTCAAAATGCTTTTCGGGCCCTGAAAACACTAAAAGTGACATGATGATGTTTTCTGACCAACTAGTGATGGAAAGCAGAGGAAACTGCCTTGCTACTATAGAATTCACCAAACCACATGTTTCTGGCTTGGAAACTTGTTTCTGAGTGCTTCTGGACAAAAGTAACAGCCTAAGTGACAACATGCTGTCAAAATGCTTTTCGGGCCCTGAAAACACTAAAAGTGACATGTTGCTGTTTTCTGACCAACTAGTGATGAAAACCACAAGAAACTGCCTTGCTACTATAGACTTCACCAAAGTACACGTTTCTGGCTTGGAAACTCGTTTCTGGGTGCTTCTGGACAAAAGTAACAGCCTAAGTGACAACATGCTCTCAAAATGCTTTTCGGTGCCTGAAAACACTAAAAGTGACATGATGCTGTTCTCTCACCAACTAGTGAGGGAAACCACAGGAACCTGCCTTGCTACTATAGACTTCAGCAAACCACATGTTTCTGGCTTGGAAATATGTTTCTGAGTGCTTCTGGTGAAAAGTAACAGCCTAAGTGACAACATGCTCTCAAAATGCTTTTCAGGGCCTGGAAACACTAAAAGTGACATGATGCTGTTTTGTGACCAACTAGTGATGGAAACCACAGGCAACTGCCTGGGTACTATGGAATTAAACAAACCACATGTTTCTGGCTTGGAAATTTGTTTCTGAGTGCTTCTGGTGAAAAGTAACAGCCTAAGTGACAACATGCTCTCAAAATGCTTTTCTGTGCCTGAAAAAACTAAAAGTGACATGATGCTGTTCTCTCACCAACTAATGAGGGAAACCACAGGAAACTGCCTTGCTACTATAGAATTCACCAAACCACATGTTTCTGGCTTGGAAATATGTTTCTGAGTGCTTCTGGTGAAAAGTAACAGCCTAAGTGACAACATGCTCTAAAAATGCTTTTCAGGGCCTGGAAACACTAAAAGTGACATGATGCTGTTTTCTGACCAACTAGTGATGGAAACCACAGGCAACTGCCTGGGTACTATGGAATTAAACAAACCACATGTTTCTGGCTTGGAAATTTGTTTCTGAGTGCTTCTGGTGAAAAGTAACAGCCTAAGTGACAACATGCTCTAAAAATGCTTTTCGGTGCCTGAAAACACTAAAAGTGACATGATGCTGTTTTCTGACCAACTAGTGATGGAAAGCAGAGGAAACTGCCTTGCTACTATAGAATTCACCAAACCACATGTTTCTGGCTTGGAAACTTGTTTCTGAGTGCTTCTGGTGAAAAGTAACAGCCTAAATGACAACATGCTCTCAAAATGCTTTTCGGGGCCTGAAAACACTAAAAGTGATATGATGCTGTTTTCTAACCACCTACTGATGGAAACCACAGGAAACTGCCTTGCTCCTATAGACTTCAGCAAAGTACATGTTTCTGGCTTGGAAACTTGTTTCTGAGTGCTTCTGGACAAAAGTAACAGCCTAAGTGACAACATGCTGTCAAAATGCTTTTCGGGCCCTGAAAACACTAAAAGTGACATGTTGCTGTTTTCTGACCAACTAGTGATGAAAACCAGAAGAAACTGCCTTGCTACTATAGACTTCAGCAAAGTACATGTTTCTGGCTTGGAAACTTGTTTCTGAGTGCTTCTGGACAAAAGTAACAGCCTAAGTGACAACATGCTGTCAAAATGCTTTTCGGGCCCTGAAAACACTAAAAGTGACATGTTGCTGTTTTCTGACCAACTAGTGATGAAAACCAGAAGATACTGCCTTGCTACTGTAGACTTCAGCAAAGTACATGTTTCTGGCTTGGAAACTCGTTTCTGAGTGCTTCTGGTGAAAAGTAACAGCCTAAGTGACAACATGCTGTCAAAATGCTTTTCGGGCCCTGAAAACACTAAAAGTGACATGTTGCTGTTTTCTGACCAACTAGTGATGAAAACCACAAGAAACTGCCTTGCTACTATAGACTTCAGCAAAGTACATGTTTCTGGCTTGGAAACTTGTTTCTGAGTGCTTCTGGACAAAAGTAACAGCCTAAGTGACAACATGCTGTCAAAATGCTTTTCGGGCCCTGAAAACACTAAAAGTGACATGTTGCTGTTTTCTGACCAACTAGTGATGAAAACCAGAAGAAACTGCCTTGCTACTATAGACTTCAGCAAAGTACATGTTTCTGGCTTGGAAACTTGTTTCTGAGTGCTTCTGGACAAAAGTAACAGCCTAAGTGACAACATGCTGTCAAAATGCTTTTCGGGCCCTGAAAACACTAAAAGTGACATGATGCTGTTTTCTGACCAACTAGTGATGGAAAGCAGAGGAAACTGCCTTGCTACTATAGAATTCACCAAACCACATGTTTCTGGCTTGGAAACTTGTTTCTGAGTGCTTCTGGACAAAAGTAACAGCCTAAGTGACAACATGCTGTCAAAATGCTTTTCGGGCCCTGAAAACACTAAAAGTGACATGATGCTGTTTTCTGACCAACTAGTGATGGAAAGCAGAGGAACCTGCCTTGCTACTATAGACTTCAGCAAAGTACATGTTTCTGGCTTGGAAACTTGTTTCTGAGTGCTTCTGGACAAAAGTAACAGCCTAAGTGACAACATGCTGTCAAAATGCTTTTCGGGCCCTGAAAACACTAAAAGTGACATGTTGCTGTTTTCTGACCAACTAGTGATGAAAACCACAAGAAACTGCCTTGCTACTATAGACTTCAGCAAAGTACATGTTTCTGGCTTGGAAACTTGTTTCTGAGTGCTTCTGGACAAAAGTAACAGCCTAAGTGACAACATGCTGTCAAAATGCTTTTCGGGCCCTGAAAACACTAAAAGTGACATGTTGCTGTTTTCTGACCAACTAGTGATGGAAACCAAGGTAAACTGCCTTGCTACTATAGAATTCACCAAAGTACATGTTGCTGGCTTGGAAACTTGTTTCTGAGTGCTTCTGGACAAAAGTAACAGCCTAAGTGACAACATGCTCTCAAAATGCTTTTTGGTGCCTGAAAACACTAAAAGTGACATGATACGGTTTTCTGACCAACTAGTGATGTAAACCACAGGAAACTGCATTGCTAGTATACACTTCGCCAATCCACAAGTTTCTGGCTTTGAAACTTGTTTTTGAGTGCTTCTGGTCAAAAGTAATAGCCTAAGTGACAACATGCCCTCAAAATGCTTTTCGGGCCCTGAAAACACTAAAAGTGACATGCTGTTTTCTCACCAACTAGTGATGTAAATCACAGGAAACTGCATTGCTAGTATACACTTCGCCAATCCACAAGTTTCTGGCTTTGAAACTTGTTTTTGAGTGCTTCTGGTCAAAAGTAATAGCCTAAGTGACAACATGCCCTCAAAATGCTTTTCGGGCCCTGAAAACACTAAAAGTGACATGATGCTGTTTTCTCACCAACTAGTGATGGAAACCTCAGGCAACTGCCTGGCTACTATAGAATTCAACAAACCACATGTTTATGGCTTGGAAACGTGTTTCTGAGTGCTTCTTGTGAAAAGTAACAGCCTAAGTGACAACATGCTCTCAAAATGCTTTTCTGTGCCTGAAAACACTAAAAGTGACATGATGCTGTTCTCTCACCAACTAGTGAGGGAAACCACAGGAACCTGCCTTGCTACTATAGAATTCACCAAACCACATGTTTCTGGCTTGGAAATATGTTTCTGAGTGCTTCTGGTGAAAAGTAACAGCCTAAGTGACAACATGCTCTCAAAATGCTTTTCAGGGCCTGGAAACACTAAAAGTGACATGATGCTGTTTTGTGACCAACTAGTGATGGAAACCACAGGCAACTGCCTGGGTACTATGGAATTAAACAAACCACATGTTTCTGGCTTGGAAACTTGTTTCTGAGTGCTTCTGGTGAAAAGTAACAGCCTAAGTGACAACATGCTCTCAAAATGCTTTTCTGTGCCTGAAAAAACTAAAAGTGACATGATGCTGTTCTCTCACCAACTAATGAGGGAAACCACAGGAAACTGCCTTGCTACTATAGAATTCACCAAACCACATGTTTCTGGCTTGGAAACTTTTTTTTCTGAGTGCTTCTGGTGAAAATTAATAGCCTAAGTGACAACATGTTCTCTAATTGCTTTTCGGGGCCTGAAAACTGCTACCAGGTGGTGTTCAGCAAACGATGTGGGTTTCGTTAAGAATTGGCAAACTTTCTGGGGAAAACCTGGTGGTAGGAGAGACGGCATTCATCCCACTTTGGATGGAGCTGCTCTCATTTCTAGCAACCTGGCAAATTTTATTAGTAATTTAAATCCCTGACAACCCAGAGTTGAGATCAGGACTCAGAGACGCAGTCCTATACGCTTCTCTGAGCTTCTAGTTCAGTTACCCAGCCATAGTTTTCATAGTTTTATACAAACGGTGTCTGTCCCCCGACTGCCTAAATTATCTATTCTAAAATTAAACCAAGAGGAGTTGTGCATAACAACCTCATAAAAATTAAAACCTCTTCTGTGACAGAAAGACAAAACAGGAGAATTAAATGCGGACTGTTAAATATCAGGTCTCTATTGTCTAAAGCAGTGTTAGTAAACAATTTAATATCAGATAATCATATTGATTTACTCAGTCTCACTGAAACCTGGCTGTGTCAAGATGAATATGTCAGTCTAAATGAGTCCACTCCTCCCAGTCATAATAATACCCACATTCCTCAAGGCAGCGGCCGAGGAGGGGGACTTGCAGCCATTTTTAACTCTAGCCTGTTAATCAGCCCTAAACCTAAACTAGATTATAATTCATTTGAAAGCCTCGTTCTTAGTCTTTTACATCCGGCCTGGAAAACCTCGCAGCCACTTTTATTTGTTATAGTGTACCGTGCTCCTGGCCCGTATTCTGAATTTGTATCTGAATTCTCAGAGTTTTTATCCAGTTTAGTTCTTAAATCAGATAAAGTTATCATTGTAGGCGATTTTAACATTCATGTCGACGTTGATAATGACTCCCTGGCTACCGCGTTTATCTCATTATTAGGCTCCACTGGCTTCAGTCAGGGTGTGCATGAACCCACTCATTGTTTTAACCATACCCCCGATCTAGTTCTGACGTATGGAATTGAAATTGATAACCTACAGTCTTTCCACAGAATCCCTTGCTATCGGATCATTATTTGATTACTTTTGATTTCTTTTTACTCGATTACACGGCACTCACCAACAGTTACTATACTAGATGTTTATCAGATATTGTTGTCGCAAAATTTAAGGAAATGATTACTCCGTCGTTAAATTCAATACCAAGTCCTTCAGTAACAGAGGTTTCCCATACCAACTTTAACCTCTCCCGAATTGATCATTTTGTCGATAGCACTGTAGGCTTGCTGCGAACAACACTCAACTCTGTAACTCCTCTTAAAAAGAAGTTAACAAAGCAAAGAAAGTTCGCTCCTTGGTATAACTCTCAAACCCCGTAGGTTAAAACAAATATCGCGAAAATTTAAAAGGAATTGGCAATTAACCAAACTGGAAGAATCTCGTTTAATCTGGGCAGACAGGACAACTCATAAGAGGGGCCTCCGCAATGCCAGAGCAAACTATTACTCAGCTTTAATAGAAGAAAACAAGAATAACCCCAGGTTTCTTGTCAGCACTGTAGCCAGGCTGACTGAGAGTCAACGCTCTATTGAGCCTTCTATTCCTTTAGCCCTTAGCAGTAATGATTTTATGAGCTTTTTTAATGACAAAATTCTAACTATTAGAGGCAAAATTCATGACCTGCTGTCCTCAGATATCTAACCTCAAACACAGCTGTAAGACCTAATATATATTTAGATTGCTTCTCCCCAATTTCTCTTCAAGAATTGACCGCAGTGATTTCTTCATCTAAATCATCAACGTGTCTCTAAGGCCCAATCCCAATTCCTATCTTACCCTCAATCTTAACCCTCAGTCTCAAAAATCCGCGCTCCCGCGAAGTGCTAGTGCTGTCCCGATTCTCAGAGTGTTGAGTTGAGGGTCAAGAATAAGGGCTGTATGGCCCTCACTTTTAAGATTTTCCAGGACCACCCTTGGCAGTAAGTGCTATCCCAGACTCCTCAGCTGAACCCAGCTGAGTACAGACGATTCAGTCAATGCAAGATGGCGGCGACAAGCGTAAGGTTTAAGAGTTATCAATGTGAGTATTTTCCTCGTTAATAGTTGTTTTAAAAGTATGATAACAATTGCATTATTTTAGTTTAACGTCATTTTACAGACTATAGACCTCTTTGTAGCGTAACACACATATTTTTGGTCGCGGGCAACGGCTTGCCTGCCCCGCCGCACGTAACCCCGGTTCTCTGATAACCGAGTATGCTGTCATTCAGTTACAAGAAGTCATTTTTCTCAGTGATAATGTAGTTGTTAAGTTGTTTTAATATTCTATTCAATTCAATTCAATTTTATTTATAAAGCCCAATATCACAAATCACAATTTGCCTCACAGCCTTTACAGCATACGACATCCCTCTGTCCTTATGACCCTCGCAGCGGTTAAGGAAAAACTCCCCAAAAAAAACTCTTTAACGGGGAAAAAAAACAGTAGAAACCTCAGGAAGAGCAACTGAGGAGGGATCCCTCTTCCAGGACGGACAGACGTGCAATAGATGTCGTACAGGACAGATCAGCATAATAAATTAACAGTAATCCGTATGACACAAGAGAGAGAGAGAGAGAGAGAGAGAGAGAGAGAGAGAGAGAGATGCAGGTAATGACAGTAGCTTACAACAACATTATTGAAAGTAATAATATTAGAGTTATAGTTCTGGCTACTGTGGTACAATATGTTGAAAGTATATATTAATATCTGGCAGTATACATGTGTGACAATAGTCATATGTGTATAATAACAGTAGAAGTATGACTAATGACTAATGATGGCAGCAGCAGGAGGCATCTGGCAGGACCACGGCAGCAGCACAACCACACACGTCACGCTGTCCAGGCACCGCTGTGATATGAGTTAACCTGAGAGACAGTAGAGCACAAAGGCTCCGGAGAAGAAGCCGAGTTAGTGACATGCAGTACAGCCGAGTTAGCAAGATGCAGTAACAGGACATGAGAGAGAGAGAGAAGGAGAGAAGGTGCTCGGTGTATTATAGGGGGTCCTCCGGCAGACTAGGCCTAAGTCAGCCTAACTAGGGGCTGGTACAGGGCAAGCCTGAGCCAGCCCTAACTATAAGCTTTATCAAAGAGGAAAGTCTTCAGTCTAGTCTTAAATGTGGAGACGGTGTCTGCCTCCCGGACCGTAACAGGAAGATGATTCCACAGGAGAGGAGCCTGATAGCTGAAGGCTCTAGCTCCTGATCTACTTTTGGAGACTTTAGGGACCACGAGTAACCCTACATTCTCAGAGCGCAGTGTTCTGGTGGGATAATATGGCACTATGAGCTCACTAAGATATGATGGAGCTTAACCATTTAGAGCTTTATAAGTTAACAGTAGGATTTTAAATTCAATTCTGGATTTTACAGGGAGCCAGTGCAGAGAAGCTAAAACAGGAGAAATATGATCTTGTTTCTTAGTGCACGTGCTGCTGCATTCTGAATTGGCTGGAGAGTTTTTAAGGACTTAGTAGAGCTACCAGATAATAGAGAGTTACAGTAATCCAGCCTTGAGGTAACAAAAGCGTGGACCAATTTTTCCGCATCTTTTCGGGTCAGGAATATACGTGAAATGTTTGCATCGACTACTGATGACATATATTTCTTCTTCTTTGAACTGACAGACTGGACAGAGTTTTGGCATATTGCTGCCCCTGACAGTCTTAAGACGTATTTGCCTTTTTGAAGGGTGTCCCATTTTAAAGTCACAAGATAGCCCTTAACACTTGGTTTTGAGGGCTAGTGAGACTGAGGGTTGAGCTTGAGAATTAAGATTGAGGGTTAAGATAGGAATTGGGATTGGGCCTTAGACCCCATCCCAACTAGGCTACTTAAGGAGGTCTTACCTTTAGTTAACACTCATATATTAGATATGATCAATATATCCTTATTAACAGGCTATGTACCACAGTCTTTTAAGGCAGCTGTAATTAAACCTCTCCTAAAAAAAGTCCACCCTGGATCCAGAGGTGTTAGCCAACTATAGACCAATATCTAATCTTCCCTTTTTTGTCAAAGATCCTTGAGAAAGTAGTCGCAGACCAGCTGTGTGATTTTCTCCATGATAATAATTTATTTGAGGAATTTCAGTCAGGATTTAGAGTGCATCATAGCACTGAGACAGCACTAGTTAAAATTACAAATGACATTCTGATTGCTTCAGACAAAGGACTCGTCTCTGTACTTGTTTTATTAGATCTTAGTGCGGCGTTTGACACTATTGACCATCAAATTCTACTGCAGAGACTGGATCACTTAATTGGCCTAAAAGGTTCTGCACTAAGCTGGTTTAAATCTTATTTATCTGATCGTTTTCAGTTTGTTGACGTTCATAATGAATCATCCTTCCGCAAGGTTCTGTGCTCGGTCCAATCCTATTTACTCTATATATGCTTCCTTTAGGTAACATCATTAGAAATCACTCTATAAATTGTTATGCGGATGATACACAGTTGTATTTATCGATGAAGCCAGAAGAAAGTAATCAATTAACTAAACTCCATAACTGCCTTAAAAGACATAAAAACTTGGATGAGCACCAATTTCCTGATGTTAAATTCAGACAAAACTGAAGTTATTGTTCTTGGTCCCAAACAACTCAGAGACTCTTTATCTGATGACATAGTTTCTCTAGATGGCATTGCTCTGGCCTCTAGCACTACCGTAAGAAACCTCGAAGTAACATTTGATCAAGATTTGTCTTTTAATTCTCATTTAAAACAAACCTCACTGACTGCATTTTTTCATTTTATTTATGGGTAATTGAGTTGTTACTCCTTTTTATTTTTATTGTGATTTTTTTGTTGCGATTGCATCCATTATATTATATTAGATTATATTTTAATGGCCCCTAATGGGAAAAAAGCTTTCATGGTGTAAATTTCTCCATTATGTTGTCTTTAATATAGTGGAATAGTGGAACAACTCGTCTGTATTTGCATATTTGGTTTTGACATAATGCAAAAGTAATCAAGTTACGTTACTTAAATATTGTGATACTTGGATTAGGTTACTGACTACATGTTTTAACAGGTAATTAGTAATTGTATTGGAAAACTTTTTAAAGTAACCCTCCCAACCCTGCTCATAACAGGATTTCTTGAGGAACATACAGAGATATAGATATATAGATAAAGATAACTTTTAATGCAAACACATAATGCTATCATAAAACAATAGCAATATAATATATAACAAAAGTAATAAAACAAGTAAATGATTTGAACAATTGGAATAACATGAACACAACAAAACTTAAGTCAAGAACAAAACTCTGCACTCATCAAAACAACAAAAGCAATTAATTTCTAATAATGTTTTGTAGTGCTCCAACAACGTCATCCATCCCTGTAATCTGAAACTTCCTTTCAGTGAAGCTGTCATCCCTGCATTTAGGGCAGTGAGGTGAGTTTGCTACCCACTGGTCCATGCAGGGCTGGCATCCCACCAGGCTCTGGCAGCAAGGGGCAACAACAGGATTGGCATCATATCTGCAAGATTCAGGAATGTCTTTGGTTGTTAGGACAATTTCACATAAGTGTTGTTATTGTATTCTCAAACAGGTTACAGTGTGTAATATCTGTGATTTCCCATCTACCAGCCTACAAACTGAAAACTTCGTTTGTACTTATTTACCTGTAATTAAGCAACACACAAACATTTGTCATCTCCTCAAAGTCTAGGATGTGAACTACAGTTTGAAGTCAGTTTTTAGTACTGAACAAAGCTTGTCAGTACAGTGTGTGTCTCTCACTATTAGGACTGTTCAGTTTGAAGAGGGTAATGCAATAACCTCAACTTAAAATTGCATAGTATGTCTTTGCTTGTTGGGAATTAATATGTCACTTAGCCCTGCAAATTAGGCATTGCAGTGTTGATCTGACACCTGCAACCTGTGTCTCATCAAGGGCCATCGTGTGCATATTATTGTTGCGGGCCAACTGCCTGAGGTCCCGCAAAGCTTGTGATATAGCTGGCAGCTCCTCTGCCGCCAGCAGCAGCTCCTCCACTTTTCCCCCTGTATCACCCGCCATATCACCATCTATACGACTGTTTGTGGGGTGTGGGTAACATACAGAAAGTGAGTTCAGACAATGCAGTCGTGACTTGCCGAAATTCTAGCAAATGAAGAATATGTAGCTGAACATACACACACAGCCAACAAGATATAAAGTTACACTTCATTTTGACTAATGAGTTTCTCAACCACATTTCAGTTTCTAATGACCTCTTTACATAATTAACATTTTACATATTTGTTGGAGCCATAATGTACTTTTTGTTTATTTTTTATGTTTATATCACAGGTGACCATTTGCATTGTTGTATGTAGTTTTCTGTTTGAACACTGGGTGGAGCATTAGCTCAGAAAAAGCATATAGGTAAGCCGCAGGTGATGAGCAGCAGGTGTGGAAGGGGGAAGCACAAAGTTTTTGACCGTGTCAGTATCAGGGTGGCGGCATCTCAACAAACAAATTGATGAATGAAACTTACCTGTGTTTCAAGTTAATTTAATGACAAAAAACTTCCCTGTGGATTTACCTGTGTTTTACCTGTGCTAAGGTGAGCATAAAAAGAGAGCAAATAAATGGGTCACCACACTCAAAGACAACTCAGTACTGGACATTGGTTTATTGTTTTTTTGCCCAGAACACGCATCCAAAAAAGTTCTCCCCGTTCGCCCCTCAGTGACTCATAAATATATTTGTTTTTATTGGAAAGACTCTACTATATTTTAATAATGAGTCCCCATTTAACACAAAGAACAAGCAACACATTGTAGTTTCACAATCATCCACAAATTCATCTTTCATCTTTTCATTGTTCAACCTGTCAATGTGTATTCAGCATTATCATTACTTCATGATCAAGTAATGACTATGACGTCTTAACTTTATTGTTGAACATCACCATAACTCTAATTTTTGTGACTATGAATTTTGATAGGTCTCTGTCAGTTTGCTTGTATTGTCACATTTAGCTGAGATGTACAACTCAACAGTCTGTGTATTTAAATGTCACTATTCATAGCCTATAATGATGAAAGAACTGAGCATTCTATTCAACTGGAAGCTTTTCTTTTTACCTTGTCCTCCTCTTCTTCCTCCTCATCAGCTCCTGATATGAGCTGTTACGCAAGGCAATTATTGTTCTAGCATCTGTAAAATGTCTGTAATTCAACTGAAGCATTTTGTCAAATTTAACAGTCTTTTTACGAATCAATGTAGTTCAGATGACATAACAACTAAGTTCCTTTTTGCATAATAAAGGGAAGAAATCTTGGTAAAGACAACAGCAAGAGGAAGCCCCTTCCTGGCTAATAGGAGTGCAACCACATGGGACATTAAAACAGGGACGCTGGAAGTCATCCATTCCAGACTTGGGGGGGCTGAGAAATGGTCAAGTGATGTCATATTGCAAACTGTATATTAGGTGATCATATACAAAGTGTAAAAAAAACACTTATTAAAGTAAACTTAAACATTTACCTGTTTCTGCTCATAAAGCTAGTGCTATAAGAAAATAATAAATAAAATAGAAAATATAAAGATATATACTGTAGCCTATATGCAGGCACGGCGCCAGGATTTTTTCTCTCCTGGGGCTAAGGGGGAGCTTGACCGATACGTGGGGGTGCTAAGAAAATAACTGATTTTCATGACTTCAGTTACTTTATGAGGAGGTTCTTGTTTTTTCAATAAAAGCAGCTATGATACACAGCACAAGCATGTTTGATATAAAAAATGGTGTTAACTGAATTTGGCCAAAGAATGTCCAACAAAATATTTCAGCCTAATACAAGTGACCACAAGGCAATGGCAAAAATGTTTCACGTGCATCCCAAGACCTTGAAGATGAAAAGTTATCAAAAGCTTGAGTTTTTGTCAATGCGTGTGACCGTGGGATGGCGTCAAAGTTAGGGGTCTCGCCACTTAACAGGAAGTAGTTTATAACTCCAGCATACATGGTGCAATCTTGCCCAAACTTCACAGGATTGATGCCAGTCCTGTTCTGAACACATCTACATCTCAATAATTAGAGATAAACATAGCGCCCCCTACTGGCAATGGGAAATGTCATGTTTTAGACTTTAATGTACATCTCCTACAGACTTGACCAGATCCACTTCAAACTTGGTGAAAAGAGTCATAAGACGTTGATGATGCTTTATTGTGGAAACTGTGAGTTTTCGTTGAAGGGCGTGGCCACGGCCTGGCGGCGAACTTTGATGTTTCGCCGTGATGATAAACGTTGCTGTAACTTGACTCCACGTGGGAATATCTTGCCAAAACTTCACACTTCACACACACTTCATCATATGTGTGAAGTTCAACCCTGAACACATCTACAGAGGAATTTTGAATCACCGCCATAGTGCCACCTTCTGGCAACAGAAAGCTACTTTATACATTCTTTGATGTCCCGCTTCTAGCAGGTTAATCAGACCCACCTCAAACTTGCTGGTCTAAGTCCTTAGACCTTGATGATGCTTAAAAATGAAGCTTTTTAGTTTTCATCAAACGCTGTCACTGTGGCACCGCCTTGTTCGCCATAAAACATGATGTTGTTTTGAAGGGACAAGGGATGCTTGAAAACTCACCAAACATGGCATACACATCACAGGTTGTAAGTACTGTTGTCTGATGTAATTCTTGTGCTTTGATACACCAAGATGGCTCAACAGCACCCCCTAGAACATTTCAATTAAGCAGCCCCTGAAGCTGGTTTGACCTGCATGTATGGTAGGCACCTGTAACACTCTATCACGTACAAAAAAGCCTCTTGGAGTCATGCTCCAAACCTAACAGGAAGTCTGCCATTTTGAATTTACATGTGCCACTTTTATGCATTCTTCCCAGCGGTCCTAAATTAAAGAACTAGTCCTACAGATTTTATGCAATCGAGTTCAAACATGCTCTGTCCCACCCCAAGACCTTGAAGATGAAAAGTTATTAGAAGCTTGAGTTTTCGTCAATGCGTGTGACCGTGGGATGGCGTCAAAGTTAGGGGTCTCGCCACTAAACAGGAAGTAGTATATAACTCCAGCAAACATGGTCCAATCTTGCCCAAACTTCACAGGATTGATGACAGTCCCGCCCTGAACACATTTTCATTACCATATTTCCCGATACTCATAGTACCACCTAGTGGCGACAGGAAGTAGGTCTCATCAAACACTTATCTTTCATTCATCTTCTAACCGCTTCATCCTTTTGAGGGTCGTGGGGGGGCTGGAGCCTATCCCAGCTGACATCGGGCGAGAGGCAGGGTACACCCTGGACAGGTTGCCAGACTATCGCAGGGCTGACACATAGAGACAAACAACCATTCACGCTCACATTCACACCTATGGAAAATTTAGAGTTACCAATTAACCTAGTCCCCAATCTGCATGTCTTTGGACTGTTGGAGGAAGCCAGAGTGCCCGGAGAGAACCCACGCTGACACAGGGAGAACATGCAAACTCCGCACAGAAGGGCTCCCACGCCCGGGATCGAACCGGCAACCCTCTTGCTGTGAGGTGAGAGTGCTAACCACCACACCACCGTGCCGCCCCACTTATCTTTCAATTCATCTGAAAGTTACATGTTGTGGTGTATATTTGATGTATAAAAACATGATGTATAATTAGTGCGCTCTCCAACTCCCTCTAGTGGAAAGAGGAAGTGATACAAAATGTGAAATATGTCATTCCAGCACTGTATCAAGGATATGCCAAGTCACTCGTGCATGCGATGTCTAATTTTAACAGAAATGATCCGACGTGTCAGAAGGCGTCCTGCCAGCCCCCCCGAGTTGCGTGAAGGTGCGAGGGCCCATTCATCGCCGCTTGCAGCTTTAATTAGGGCCCGAGCGATGACGAAGTCGTCCGAGGACCCAGTTGAAATCGCGCTGTTTATTATTATTATTATTCTTTACCCGACTTCGTGCCCCAATTTCGCCCCTTTCCCAAACTTGAAAATGCTTCTAACTTTCCACATTCGTCCGGCCACATCCGAAATTCGATATTTTTGGGCGGTTGCACATGGTCGGCGCGAAATGCCTAAACAGCACCCCCTACAAATTTTCAAAATACCCTCCCCTTTGGGGTTAGTTTGTCATAGGCAAACGAAATTTGGTACGCACATGTATCATACCGAGACGCACAAAAAAGTCTCATGACGTCATGGTAAAATCCCAACAGGAAGTCGGCCATTTTGTTTTGAATTTTTTTGTTACGGTGATTTCCACAACTTACATTTGAACGAACTTGTCCTAGGGATTTCGTCCTATCGACTTCAAAGTTGGTACAGATCATCCTGAGCACATGCTGATCAAAAGTTTTTAAAAGCTTTTCTCTATGTCAAGGGGCAAGGCGCAACTTTTCGTTTTCTCACCATCGAATTTCGAGTGGCTCTCCCACCAACATACTTGATCTCAGCAGCTTCAAACTTGCTGGACATGATGATGGCTCCGCCCCGAACACCCCGATATGTTAATATCCCACCTTACTCATAGAGCCCCCCGGTGGTGACAGGAAGTGACCAGTTTTAATTTAACATGTACTGATGCCACAAATTTGACCGAAAATTGGTACACATGTGTATGTTGTCCAGACACACATAAAAGTCTCTGGCACCAATGGTCTACTCCAAACAGGAAGTCAGCCATTTTGATTTTGACTTGTCATTTTGGCGTGATTTCCACAAGTTGTATTTTAACGAACTAGTCCTAGGGATTTCATCCAATCGACTTCAATTTTTTTACAGATCATCCAGAGACCATGCTGATTAAAAGTTGTGCTCTGCATGTCTGTAGATCAAAGGGCGTGGCTGCTATGGTGCTGCCATTTATGATGCATCGCCATGCATATTCAAGCAGCTCTCTCTCCCACATACTTCATCCAAACTGCTTCAAAATTTCTGTACATGATAAGAGCGCCGCCCTCAATGCCTCCATATGCTCGTAGGCAATCTTGCTCATGCCGCCCCCTTGTGGAAACAGGAAATGCCCTATTATACATTGACATTGTCCGATTTGCTCGAAACTTCACGTGTGATGACAGTCCACCCCTGAACGCACCTGCCCTCATCTGGTTACGCTCGTAGCACCACCTGGTGGATGAAGGAAACATTGTGTTTTTTCGCTCCTGCCAGGTTTTTTCTCCCTTCTCGCTTCGCGCATGCCTCAGGCCCCCGTGGTTGCATGGGGGAGCGAGGGCCCGATCACAGCTTTAATTGTTATTATTATTCTGCGCATATAATCCCCAATTTGGCCCCTTTCCCAAATTCAAAAACTCACCAAATATGGCATATGCGTTATGTCTGGCGGAAAATTTTATAATCTATTGTCGTCCTGAATTTCCACCACTAGGTGGCACTATAATCAAGGACAGTGCGTTTTGGGTCATAACTCCCATATACTTTGTCGCACATTCAAAAACCTTATATCCACGCTTTCAGTGAATTGTGCTGAATCTTGTGATATAGGCCACGCCCATTTCCGCCTACCGTTTTTTTTCCACAAATTTGCAAAATGTCGCAAACCTACTTTTTCAAACTCCTCCCAAGCAATTTCACCGATTGGCATGAAACTTTGCACACAGCATCTGTGGACCCTCCCGACAAAAAGTTGTTAAAAGAATTTTGACATTCCAAACAATACTCAAGTTATTAAATAACTTCCTGCAGATTTTGTTGTAAACAGGAAGTGCTGCATATCTCCCAATGGCATGAAACTCAGTTTACTACTTCCCCATGAGCCCCTGAGGCTCTGTGCAAAATGTCAGGCGATGACCACCAGGTGGCGCTCTTTAAATTAAAGTATTTTATATCTCAATATCGGTTGGGCGGATTAACACGAAACTTGGTATAATTATTGTCAATGCCCTCCTGAGGATATCTGATGAAGGACTAACTGATCCGCCACTAGGTGACGCTCTGGTGGCCGTCTAATTTAATATTTGGCACTGTGCCAACACCATAACACTCATGGAAATAAAATTGATAGGGGTGGTATAGACTGTTAAACCTTCTATTTACGTGTTCTCTGAATTCAGCTGAATTGTGTGGTGTAAGCCACGCTCACTTTTGCGATAACTTTCCATTTGCTAAATCGCGACAAATGAAAAACGTACTATTTTGAACTCCTCCTAGGTGATTTGACTGATTTGCACCAAATTTTGCATGAAGCATCTGTGGACCCTTCTGACAAAAAGTTATTAAAAGAATTTTGTTTGTCCAAAAAACGGCCAAAATATAAAACAACAAATTCCTGCACATTGTTTTCAAAACAGACAGTCTTTCATATCTTGACCAAATACAGCCTGATTACCACAATACTTTTGCTGATTGTGTTCCATGGCCCAATGAGAGTTTTTGCAAAATTTGGTGCAAATCGGCCAACAGGTGGCGTTCTGGTGGCAGTCTAATTAGTGTGAATGGAAGTAAATTGGGAAATCTTCAAATCCTCTTCAAAACTCATCGACTTTGAACCTCTTCTTGTCCCTGATACTTTGAGCTAGAGACACCATGTCAACTTTTAAAGAGTCAAAAGACCTTGAACGCATTAACTGTACATAATTATCTATCTTTATCTTTATTTCGGCCATGACCAATATTCTTTTGTTTATGAACACTGGTAGATAACTATCTTGCCACCAGGTGGTCTTTTGCTGCTCCTGACGCTACTGTCATAAAAACAAGAGACGAAGAAATCTGAGTATCTGATTGAAAATTGATACACGGGTCAAGAATGGCGAGCACTTGATTCCGATACCTTTAAATGTCAGTACCTGCTGTTTTTAGATATGGTGGGACAGAGCTGCCAGCTGAAATGGAGGTGATACAGCCCCCTCTCTCCCTCAAAACTAATCAATTACACCATCAAATGACTTTAAAACGCTCTAGTGGAAAACTCACGGCTTGCGCATTCCCCACGCTATGAAATAATAATGTATAATTACGTAACATTACGACACATGAAGCAAATACTCGAAACTACTTTCTTCAGTAAACCACTGGACGGAGTGACACAGTTTGTACCTGAGACAGTGCCGTAGTTATTGCTTGCAGCCTTGCATTTGCGGTATCGTCAGCTGGACGCAGCAGAAAGTTTGAGAAAAGTTTACAGAGTGCTGTTGTTAATCATGGTTTACACATGTATTGTAAAAGGTTGCCATAAAAAGCCGAAGACGTGGAGCAGAGTAACATATACGGACAGGATGAAACAATGACTATGTGCTGGACATCGATCCCAACATGCCTGTGGAAACGGTCCGGAAAAAGTTTGTTTACGAGGACTACAGTGAAAGGATGGAGCGCAGAAGCTCAGGAATGGTTCAAACGCTTTTCTTTAAAGATACTGTCTTATCATCTGTCGGCATCACAAAAAGAGCAGACGTGGTAAGTTATCGTTGTGTAATTGTGCTCAGCATCTCTCTGCTGTAACATTAACATTACCGGGCCCTATTAGCAGCCGACTTCTTAAAAAAACCATTTAATAAATAAAGGCTGGCCTCTTTTATAAACTGGTGGTGTTTATGTGACGTTTTTGGCATTTATAGAGCGCTAAACCCAGATTACACACATCCACAGAGACAGAGATGCACATCCACACACACACATAAACATTCACCCAAGCACATGCGCAGTTGTGCACTCTCAGCTGATTGTAAACAGATAAGATGGCGACAAGACGCAACTTCAGTGTTCATTTAAAGCTAGAAGTTTTGAAACATTCCGAACAAATGTCGGGGGAATACGCCGCGAGGCATATGATGCCTCTGCATACCAGGTGTCATATGCCTCGCGGCGTATTCACAAAAGGAGACCTTCACAAAAGGAGGGAACATGAGAGCAGTTGACAAACGCAAACAAATGGCTTACCAGCGACACAGAAGCCTGTCTCCAGGTCCAGTAATTTCCTCTTTCGTTGGTGTCATGACTGCCCAGTAGTACCTGAACAACCGAGCAGTGGCGGCACGCAGGTATGTGGCGTGTCAGAGAAGAAACAAGCCATTCACATTTCTCTCTTTGTGTCAGTAACGGCCCACAAACCTCACCGCACTTTAGGGACTGTTCGTTACTTGTCAGGGGAGGAGGGTGGCTGGTTGATTTTTATTTTATTTTTTGATTTTATTTTGATCCCCCCTACCCTATGTGCCCGAACGACGCATAGTGCGTCCAAATTCACACCTGTTCTTCTATTGATTTTCTCCGCGACCGTGCGTCATAGCGAGAAGCATATCACGCGAAACAGCGGAATTGTAGCTTTCCGACAAGGCCAAGCACTTGTTGGTAGTCCAGTGTTTTCACAGCGAAAAAATGATAAAGTTACACTGGTGGTGTCTGACGTGCTGACATATTGCGGTAAGCAAGTTGTGTCATTTCCGGGGTTTCTGTGACAGTCTCTGCACTGCTCTGGTGAATTCTACTAGCCTGCTTTCTCACTTCAGTTGCTTTAATGTCTACTTCAAGTCTTAACCCACACTGGTTCTGTTTAAGCACTTATAGCTCTCCTCCTTTCTACGACTTTCTTGCTAATCTCTTAGCTGTTGTTTGCACGTTACTAGCCTTGGTAGCTACATTAGCTCTACAGTTAGCGATGGCTTCTCCCTCTGCTCTTTCTTGCTCTGTGTGCCAAATGTTCAGTTATGCCTCTGCCTCCTTCAGCGACAGTGGTAACTGTAATAGGTGTAGCTTATTTGCTGCGTTGGAGGTGAGGCTTAGTGAATTAGAAGCGTGGCTCCACACCATGGAACACCATTCAGTAGCTGCAGTAGTTAGCCAGCCCCCTGTAGCCGGTGCGGAGCCACATAGCATAACCTTAGCCTCTGCTAGCTGTCCTTCGGTAACTCCCATTCAGCCGGAAGGTTGGGTTACGGTTCGCCAGAAGCACAGCTCCAAGCCGAAGCCCACGGCTCACCACCAGCCTGTTCACGTTTCCAACCGCTTTTCCCCACTCAGCGACACACCCGCTGAGGATAAAACTTTGGTTATTGGCAGCTCTATTCTGAGGAACATGAAGTTAGCAACACCAGCGGCCATAGTCAGATGTATCCCTGGGGCCAGAGCGGGTGACACTGAATCAAATTTAAAACTGCTGGCTAAAGCTAAACGTAGATTCAGTAAGATTGTTATTCATGTCGGCGGCAATGACACCCGGTTACGCCAATCGGAGGTCACTAAAATTAATATTGCCTCAGTGTGTGAATATGCAAAAGTGATGTCGGACTCTGTAGTTTTCTCTCGACCCCTCCCAAATCTGACCACTGATGACATGTTTAGCCGCATGTCATCATTTAATCGCTGGCTGTCCAGGTGGTGTCCAGCAAATGATGTGGGTTTCATTAATAATTGGCAAACTTATTGGGGAAAACCTGGTCTGATTAGGAGAGACGGCATTCATCCCACTTTGGATGGAGCTGCTCTCATTTCTAGGAACCTGGCAAATTTTATTAGTAATTTAAATCCCTGACAATCCAGAGTTGAGATCAGGACTCAGAGACGCAGTCCTATACGCTTCTCTGAGCTTCTGGTTCAGTTACCCAGCCATAGTTTTCATAGTTTTATACAAACGGTGTCTGTCCCCCGACTACCTAAATTATTTAAATCTAAAATTAAACAAAGAAGAGTTGTGCATAACAACCTCATAAAAATTAAAACCTCTTCTGTGACAGAAAAACAAAACAGGAGAATTAAATGCGGACTGTTAAATATCAGGTCTCTATCATCTAAAGCAGTGTTAGTAAACAAATTAATATCAGATAATGATATTGATTTACTCAGTCTCACTGAAACCTGGCTGTGTCAAGATGAATATGTTAGTCTAAATGAATCCACTGCTCCCAGTCATAATAATACCTACATTGCTCGAGGCAGCGGCCGAGGAGGGGGAGTTGCAGCCATTTTTAACTCTAGTGTGTTAATCAACCCTAAACCTAAATTAGATTATAATTAATTTGAAAGCCTCGTTCTTAGTCTTTTACATCCGGCCTGGAAAACCTCGCAGCCACTTTTATTTGTTATAGTGTACCATGCTCCTGGCCCGTATTCTGAATTTGTATCTAAATTCTCAGAGTTTTTATCCAGTCTAGTTCTTAAATCAGATAAAGTTATTATTGTAGGCGATTTTAACATTCATGTCGACGTTGATAATGACTCCCTGGCTACCGCGTTTATCTCATTATTAGACTCCATTGGCTTCAGTCAGGGTGCACATGAACCCACTCACTTTTTTAATCATACCCTCGATCTAGTTCTGACGTATGGAATTGAAATTGATAACCTAACAGTCTTTCCACAGAATCCCTTGCTATCGGATCATTATTTGATTACTTTTGATTTCTTTTTACTCGATTACACGGCACTCAGCAACAGTTACTATACTAGATGTTTATCAGATAGTGCTGTTGCAAAATTTAAGGAAATGATTACTCCGTCGTTAAATTCAATACCAGAGTAATACAGTAACAGAGGTTTCCCGTACCGACTTTAACCTCTCCCGAATTGATCATTTTGTTGATAGCGCCGTAGGCTCGCTGCGAACAACACTCGACTCTGTAGCTCCTCTTAAAAAGAAGTTAACAAAGCAAAGAAAGTTCGCTCCTTGGTATAACTCTCAAACCCCGTAGGTTAAAACAAATATCGCGAAAGTTTGAAAGGAATTGGCGATTAACCAAACTGGAAGAATCTCCTTTAATCTGGGCAGACAGTCTCAAAACTTATAAGAGGGGCCTCCGCAATGCCAGAGCAAACTATTACTCAGCTTTAATAGAAGAAAACAAGAATAACCCTAGGTTTCTTTTCAGCACTGTGGCCAGGCTGACTGAGAGTCAAAGCTCTATTGAGCCTTGTATTCCTTTAGCCCTTAGCAGTAATGATTTTATGAGCTTTTTTAATGACAAAATTCTAACTATTAGAGGCAAAATTCATGACCTGCTGTCCTCAGATAGTACCTATCTAACCTCAAACACAGCTGTAAGACCTAATATATATTTAGATTGCTTCTCCCCAATTTCTCTTCAAGAACTGACCGCAGTGATTTCTTCATCTAAATCATCAACGTGTCTCTTAGACCCCATCCCAACTAGGCTACTTAAGGAGGTCTTACCTTTAGTTAACACTCATATATTAGATATGATCAATATATCCTTATTAACAGGCTATGTACCACAGTCTTTTAAGGTAGCTGTAATTAAACCTCTACTAAAAAAGCCCACCCTGGATCCAGAGGTGTTAGCCAAATATAGACCAATATCTAATCTTCCCTTTCTGTCAAAGATCCTTGAGAAAGTAGTCGCAGACCAGCTGTGTGATTTTCTCCATGATAATAATTTATTTGAGGAATTTCAGTCAGGATTTAGAGTGCATCATAGCACTGAGACAGCACTAGTTAAAATTACAAATGACATTCTGATTGCTTCAGACAAAGGACTCGTCTCTGTACTTGTTTTATTAGATCTTAGTGCGGCGTTTGACACTATTGACCATCAAATTCTACTGCAGAGACTGGATCACTTAATTGGCCTAAAAGGTTCTGCGCTAAGCTGGTTTAAATCTTATTTATCTGATTGTTTTCAGTTTGTTGACGTTCATAATGAATCATCCTTACATACTAAAGTTTGTTTTGGAGTTCCGCAAGGTTCTGTGCTCGGACCAATCCTATTTATTCTATATATGCTTCCTTTAGGCAACATCATTAGAAATCACTCTATAAATTTCCATTGTTATGCGGATGATACACAGTTGTATTTATCGATGAAGCCAGAAGAAAGTAATCAATTAACTAAACTCCATAACTGCCTTAAAGACATAAAAACTTGGATGAGCACCAATTTCCTGATGTTAAATTCAGACAAAACTGAAGTTATTGTTCTTGGCCCCAAACAACTCAGAGACTCTTTATCTGATGACATAGTTTCTCTAGATGGCATTGCTCTGGCCTCTACCACTACCGTAAGAAACCTCGGTCTTTTAATTCTCATTTAAAACAAATCTCACGGACTGCATTTTTTCATCTGCATAATATTGCGAAAATTAGGCCTATCCTGACCCGAAAAGATGCAGAAAAATTGGCCCATACTTTTGTTACCTCAAGGCTGGATTACTGTAACTCTCTATTATCAGGTAGTTCTAGTAAGTCCTTAAAAACTCTATAAACTCTATAAACTAATTCAGAATGCAGCAGCACGTGTACTAACAGGAACTAAGAAACAAGATCATATTTCTCCTGTTTTAGCTTCTCTGCACTGGCTCCCTGTAAAATCCAGAATTGAATTTAAAATCCTACTGTTAACTTATAAAGCTCTAAATGGTCAAGCTCTGTCATATCTTAGAGAGCTCATAGTGCCTTATTATCCCACCAGAACAAGTCTCCAAAAGTAGATCAGGAGCCAGAGCCTTCAGCTATCAGGCTCCTCTCCTGTGGAATCATCTTCCTGTTACGATCTGGGAGGCAGACACCGTCTCCACATTTAAGACTAGACTTAAGATTTTCCTCTTTGATAAAGCTTATAGTTAGGGCTGGCTCAGGCTTGCCCTTAGTTAGGCTGACTTAGGCCTAGTCTGCCCTTTAGTATTAAAGCACCTTCTCTCCTTCTCTCTCTCTCTCTCATATCCCATTACTGCATCTTGCTAACTCGGCCATTCTGGATGTCACTAACTCAGCTTCTTCTCCAGAGCCTTTGTGCTCCACTGTCTCTCAGATTAACTCGTATTGCAGCGGTGCCTGGATAGCGTGACATGTGTGGTTGTGCTGCTGCCATGGTCCTGCCAGGTGCCTCCTGCTGCTGCTGCCATCATTAGTCATTAGTCATACTTCTACTGTTATTATACACATATGATTATTGTCACATATGTATACTGCCAGATATTAATATATACTTTCAACATATTGTACCACAGTAGCCAGAATTATAACTATAATATTATTACTTTCATTAATGTTGCTGTAAGCTACTGTCGTTACCGTCTGTCCTGCATCTCTCTCTCTCTCTCTCTCTCTCTCTCTCTCTTTCTCTGTCTCTCTTTCTGTCTCATTGTGTCATACGGATTACTGTTAATTCATTATGCTGATCTGTTCTGTACAACATCTACTGCACGTCTGTCCGTCCTGGAAGAGGGATCCCTCCTCAGTTGCTCTTCCTGAGGTATTGGGCTTTATAAATAAAATTGATTGAAATTGACTGATTGACTAAAATGATGTATAACAGAGCTTTCATACAGCTCTGCACACACATTACTCTTGGATGGATTACTCGCGAATGCAGGCTCGCACAGAAATGCCGCGCATATCACATGAAAGCGCAGGAACAGAGATACCACACACATCATTGTACTGTCATCCCATCAATAAATACAGATTAATTGTCTACAAAATAAAAACCTACGAATTTCTTTACAATCCATTATAAAGATCTTGTTATCAGTCACTTCATATAGTGAGGAATATCGTATCTTACCACGTCTGGCTTTGAAGATGCAAATATCTCCATATTGTCCAGTTGTCACGCCATCAAACTTTGTATGACAAGACCAGCGTACCTCACCTTTGCGCACCCAGACAACTGTAGCCTAATTATGCATGCATGATAGGGCCGTAGTCAGCATATACACTGAGGGGGACACGTGTCGCACATGTGCCTCATTCTTGCCGTGGTTTCGTGATACTACTCAGAACCGTGATACTTTCACTGGTATCGTACCATGGGGGGTGGGGAGAGGTGGGGGGTTGGGGAGTTGGGGGGGGCGCCGAGGGATGGTTCGCCCAGGGCGTAAAACTAGCCAGGACCGCCTCTGGCACTAATATTTTTACCGTAACCATCGTACAATCCAGTAAACAAACACCACCCACTACGACCTCAATAATAAAGTAGAATAATCACCTTTCTGACAAAAGCTGAAAATGTAAAAGCTTTGTAAACGTAAATGTGTGGCAGAGCTGTTGAATTGACTTGTATTAGTGTACCTAATAAAGTGGCCAGTAAGCCCCACATTAACACCACCAATCCATGCCTGCTCTGGGTCTCCCTGCAGCCCCTGGTTGCTCAACAGCCTCAGCCCCTCAGACCATGCTGATTAAAAGTTATTAAAAGCTTTTCTCTATGTCAAGGGGTGTGGCTACTATGACGTTGCCCTCGCCACCAAATATGTTTGGCTTTTTGATGGCTTCAGCGACATCATATTCACATGAAATTGATACACAGGTCAAAAATGGCGAGCTCATACATCTGATAGGGGCGTCACCCATGGGGGGGGGAGGGGGGGGGGGGGGGCAAAATGCCTCTATAGCGCCCCCTTGAAATTTCAAAATACCCTTCCCATAGGGGGTTTTTTGGAGTAGGAAGATGAAACGTCACACCACGTCAGAGTTAACTTACTCTGAGTTTTCACATAACCGACCAGTGATGCACACTGCTGCCCCCCCCCCTTGAAATTTCAAAATACCCTTCCCATAGGGGGTTTTTTGGAGTAGGAAGATGAAACGTCACACCACGTCAGGGTTAACTTACTCTGAGTTTTCACATAACCGACCAGTGACGCGCACTGCTGCCCCCCCGCGTTGACGCAGGAGAGCGAGGGCCCGATCACAGCTGCTTGCAGCTTTAATTTTAATTAGGTTACTAGACAACTGGATTGGAGCCTGTCTGCCTCAATGTCTACTCTCTGCATAATACCAGCCAAATATACAAAGCTGGTCCTCTTCAGTTGAGAGGAATACATCAGTAAGTTGTGCTTTGTTAAAGAAGTTAATAAAAGAAGTTGAGTCTTGACAGTTTATTCCACCAACAGATCTTGTGCCTAATTTTCATTCAATAGTGATAGACACTGTCATGGATTTATTTACATCAGAGGGGAAAAAAAAACTTGAAAATTGTTACAAAACAAGCGTAGGAGATGATCCATAGGAGCATAGGAATATTTTTTAAGATAACAATAACACACACCAATGATAAATCTCTGCAAGACTAAATATCAGAATCAATTGTTCAGTCGCTACAGGTATCTCTCCTATCGTTCTATTGTGAGCTGGTGCTGAGGCCTCCTGGGACGCAGAATCCGGGTCGTTATTCCAGCTTGTGTGGTTCTGCGCATCCACTCAGAGTTTCCTGATGAGGAAGGTCACTACGTAGGATTTAAACTGCCCCCCATTTGAACCTGGACACAAAGCTGTCAATGACCTCCTCCTTGTCCGGCTTCTCATACTGCGCTCTGGGACAGGGATGGCCAACAGCGCATCGGTGTATGGCGTAGGGTCGACAAAGACTTCCACAAAAATGAGGTCCATCATGTCAGCAACATACCCTGTATCATAAAACACAAGCACAAAGATTTTTTTTTAAATTGGTTGGGTTTTGGTTTTACTGTGTTTTTGTATTTATTTCATTTTTCAACAAGAGAAATAAATTTTAGAATTCCAAAATATGTGTTGTTTGAATTGATTTGAACCCTTACCAAAGGTCGGCTGTGTCTCATGAGGTTTAGCTCTGCACACTCCCTTCCTAGCCTTTGGAAAGGAGATTCTGAAGAGTGGTACACCTATGGGCTGAAATATGTGCCACCAGAAACTGAATTTGAATCATTTATATTTGAATTTGAATTTCTAAACTTGAATAATTGCACTGAAAAACTTAATTTGAATCACATAATTTGAAATTGAATCATTTATATTTGAATTTGAATTTCTAAACTTGAATAATTGCATTGAAAAACTGAATTTGAATCACATAATTTGAAATTGTATTGTTAATTTGAATCATTGCATTGAAAAAATGAATCTGAATAGTATAATTTGAAATTGGATTTATTTCTATATATCTTCACATTCAGTTCTCACAATTCAAATTCACTTCTCAAAATTCAGTGTCAGTTCACTGTGACAGACATCCGGGTAGTTTAAGGATGAAGGAAGAGCAATCAAGCGCAGATACACAGGACTCCTCTTCGGCCAATCAGCATCTACGTTTTTGAGCACGTAGGAAGAAGCGCTCGCCTTGATCCATAGACAATAGGCTCGTTCGAGATGAACTGCACCTCGCCTGAAAAGTAGACGAGAGCAGGCGGCCGCAGGGGGGGAGCGGTGACAAAAATCTGCGGTGAAGTCGGACAGTTTCCCGACAGTTTCCAGCAGTCTTCAGTTTGTACAGGGAGTCACAGACACACTAACATCCCGTCTGGAATGATGTCAATTCAAACTAAAGTCGACACCTTAACCAATCAGCTGTTAGATCAGGTGAGAGCCAGGCGGTGCAGTCGGTGGAGAGCAACTGCAGCACCTGGCTCTAAAAACTGCGGCTGCCTCACTCTCGCGGTTTTATCGCAAGTCGAGATGAAGTCGGACACAAAACTAACTGGCATGCATTGTGCACCGATCGCCGATGATCGAATCTGCACAGGCCTGACTCATCTCGAACAAACCTATATATATGTAGACGCCGCATCAAGTGGGTTTGCATGTGCACCGGCGATCGGCGCACAATGCATGCCAGTTAGTTTTGTGTCCGACTTCCAGTTGCTCTCCACCGACTGCACCGCCTGGCTCTCACCTGACTCAACAATATGACGTTTTAGATAAACTACTCATTTTTGTTGAATTTTAGAGATTAAGATTGTATGTGTCTGATCTGAATGTTTATTCTGTGAACAGAAAACATGTTGTGTGACTGATGGTGAAGTTTAGTTGTGTTGAGACTGAATACATTCATCATAAACTATACAGAGTCTACTGTACTATATTAATATTGGACAGTTTAATTATTGAGGTATTTAGCAACACAGAGACTTGTGGTCAGTGGGATGTGAGGATTCTTAAAATAACATCAGATGTGAAGCCTTGACTGTATCTGACTGAGCCTTAATGAAAGCTGTATTTTTTTTTCTTCTGAAAATATTAACCTTATAGTCAAACACAGTTTATTCAGCCTGTGTAGTTGAGGGGACAGGTCAAACTGATATGATGCTGATTTACAGGAGAATTCATATCAAATGGAGGATAACCCATGAACATAAACTACAGATCACCTGTAAAGCATTTTAATAAATTAATCTATCATAATTAAAACAGCTGGAGACTGAAAATAAACTGATATATGGGTCTGATTACTTTTTTAATGAATTGACATCATTCCAGACAGGATGTTAGTGTGTCTGTGACTCCCTGTACGGACAAAAAGCTGCTGGAAACTGTCGGGAAACTGTCCGACTTCACCGCAGCTTTTTGTCACCGACCCCCCCTCCAGCCGCCTGCTCTCGTCTACTTTTCAGGCAAGGCGCAGTTCACCTATTGTCTATGGTCTATGGATCAAGGCGAGCGCTTCTTCCTCCGTGCTCAAAAACGTAGGTGCTGACTGGCCGAAGAGGAGTCCTGTGTATCTGCGCTTGATTGCTCTTCCTTCATCCTTAAACTACCCGGATGTCTGTCACAGTAAATTGAAACTGAATTTTGAGAACTGAATTTGAATTGTGAGAACTGAATGTGAAGATATATAGTCAGTTTTTCAATGCAATGATTCAAATTAACAATACAATTTCAAATTATGTGATTCAAATTCAGTTTTTCAATGCAATTATTCAAGTTTAGATATTCAAATTAAAATATAAATGATTCAAATTCAGTATCTGGTGGCACATATTTCAGCCCATCTACACCTTCCTCCGTTTCGGCCTGTGGTCGGACCTCATTGAAGAGAGGTACACCTTCCTCTGTTTCGGCCTGTGGTCGGTCCGCATTTGTGGTAGCTCAGTCCATAGGGACTTGGGTTGGGAACCTGAGGGTCGCCTGTTCAAGTTCCCGTCCGGACCAAATATGGAGTGTAGACTGGTGGCTGGAGAGGTGCCAGTTCACCTCCTGGGCACTGCCGAGGTGCCCTTAAACAAGGCACCGAACCCCCCAACCGCTCAGGGTGCCTGACCAAGGCAGCCCCCTCACTCTGACATCTCTCCACTTTGTCAATCAATCAATCAATCAATCAATCAATTTTATTTAAAAAGCCCAATATCACAAATCACAATTTGCCTCACAGGGCTTTACAGAATACGACATCCCTCTGTCCTTATGACCCTCACAGCAGATAAGGAAAAACGCCACACAAAAAACCCTTTAACGGGGGAAAAAAACGGTAGAAACCTCAGGAAGAGCAACTGAGGAGGGATCCCTCTTCCAGGACGGACAGACGTGCAATAGATGTCGTATAGAACAGATCAGCATAATAAATTAACAGTAATCTGCATGACACAATGAGAGAGAGAGAGAGAGAGAGAGAGATACAGGTAATGACAGTAGCTTACAACAACATTATTGAAAGTAATAATATTATAGTTATAATTCTGGCTACTGTGGTACAATATGTTGAAAGTATGTATTAATATCTGGCAGTATACATGTGTGACAATAGCCATATGTGTAACAGTAGAAGTATGACTAATGACTAATGATGGCAGCAGCAGCAGGAGGCATCTGGCAGGACCACGGCAGCAGCACAATCACACACGTCACGCTGTCCAGGCACCGCTGCGATATGAGTTAATCTGAGAGACAGTGGAGCACAAAGGCTCCGGAGAAGAAGCCGAGTTAGTGACATCCAGAATGGCCGAGTTAGCAAGATGCAGTAATAGAATACGAGAGAGAGAGAGAAGGAGAGAAGGTGCCTGGTGTATTATAGGGGGGTCCTCCGGCAGACTAGGCCTAAGTCAGCCTAACTAGGGGCTGGTACAGGGCAAGCCTGAGCCAGCCCTAACTATAAGCTTTATCAAAGAGGAAAGTCTTCAGTCTAGTCTTAAATGTGGAGACGGTGTCTGCCTCCCGGACCGTAACAGGAAGATGATTCCACAGGAGAGGAGCCTGATAGCTGAAGGCTCTAGCTCCTGATCTACTTTTGGAGACTTTAGGGACCACGAGTAACCCTGCGTTCTCAGAGCGCAGTGTTCTGGTGGGATAATATGGCACTATGAGCTCTCTAAGATATGATGGAGCTTGACCATTTACAGCTTTATAAGTTAACAGTAGGATTTTAGATTCAATTCTGGATTTTACAGGGAGCCAGTGCAGAGAAGCTAAAACAGGAGAAATATGATCTCGTTTCTTTGTTCCTGTTAGTACAAGTGCTGCTGCATTCTGAATTAGCTGGAGAGTTTTTAAGGACTTACTAGAGCTACCTGATAATAGAGAGTTACAGTAATCCAGCCTAGAGGTAACAAAAGCGTGGACCAATTTCTCTGCATCTTTTCGGGTCAGGATAGGCCTAGTTTTCGCAATATTACACAGATGAAAAAATGCAGTCCGTGAGGTTTGTTTTAAATGAGAATTAAAAGACAAATCTTGATCAAATATTACTCCGAGGTTTCTTACGGTAGTGCTAGAGGCCAGAGCAATGCCATCTAGAGAAACTATGTCATCAGATAAAGAGTCTCTTGAGTTGTTTGGGGCCAAGAACAATAACTTCAGTTTTGGAAATTTATAGAGTGATTTCTAATGATGAAGCATATATAGAGTAAATAGGATTGGTCCGAGCACAGAACCTTGCGGAACAAAACAAACTTTGGTACGTAAGGATGATTCATTATGAACGTCAACAAACTGAAAACAATCAGATAAATAAGATTTAAACCAGCTTAGTGCAGAACCTTTTAGGCCAATTAAGTGATCCAGTCTCTGCAGTAGAATTTGATGGTCAATTGTGTCAAATGCCGCACTAAGATCTAATAAAACAAGTACAGAGACAAGTCCTTTGTCTGAAGCAATCAGAAGGTCATTTGTAATTTTAACTAGTGCTGTCTCAGTGCTATGATGCACTCTAAATCCTGACTGAAATTCCTCAAATAAATTATTATCATGGAGAAAATCACACAGCTGGTCTGCGACTACTTTCTCAAGGATCTTTGACAGAAAGGGAAGATTAGATATTGGCTAACACCTCTGGATCCAGGGTGGGCTTGTGCATGTATAGGTCCTGCTTGTGCATGTGTGTGTCTTTCAGACCTGTGTGTTAATGACAAGAGTGAAATTGAATTTCCCCTCAGGGGAATTAATAAAGTATAAAAAATTAAATTTAAAAATTAAATTTTCATTATAATGCATAGCAGCCAGGTAGAGTCTGGAAGTTTAAGACAAAACCTGTTAATATTGACAGATATTTTAGGCTACAAACTTTCTTTTACCTGCACAGCATTCCAATAAAGGGAAAGACAACATTCTTTGGGGCAAAACAAAGGATGGCAGCATGGAAAGCCTCCAAAGATGAAGTTTGGTGGTGGGGGCTCAGTTTTGCAAAATCCTTCAGCGTTCTTTTGTTTGTCAGCATTTTCTTCGACTTGTAGAAAGGTGGAGTTGCTGCAGACAATAAGAAAAGATCATATTAGAAAACAATACAGTACAAAATATTACAGCAATGATCTCTGTTGAATTTCTGAAAGTGACTAAATAACTATGTGTAGCTGTCTGTTTACTGTTTTGACATTTAGCCTGTATATTGGTGAAAAACCTGCTTGGAGCCATTTATTCTTGTCAGCTGTCTTGCGGATCGCATGCTCACACTTGGGGTAAAGAGGATCCTCATGTGTATGGACATCTCGCACATGGTTCAGGGTCGCAGTCCACTTTGCAGTTCTCTCTGGTCCGGAGGTTGAGCCAGCTGCAGTCCAGTATATGCGGTTGTTGATGCTTTTCATCCACTTCTTGAGTTTCTCACAGTCTTTCTGCTTACTGATCGCTTCCAGTTTCTTTAAAATTCCTACAATGAAAGCAAAATACATTCCACTTAGTAAAGATACTCATAAACTGAGTGATAACTCTATTGTAGCATTTCATAATCAATTTCAAAGCATTTGTTATTATTGACTCATAATGTCACAATTTCAAAGTAGGGATGTAACGATTACCGGTAAAATGGTAAACCACGGTAAAATTCCCAATGGTTAGTATTACCGTTTGAAATTTTTATAATCATTAAAACCGTGTTTGATTACCACACTTTGAAAAACTCATGGTGATACTGCTCATTGCCCGGAAAAGCAGCAGCAGTCCCTCAGACACAGGCGCGCATGTGCAGATTGCAATGTTTGGCCTCTGATAACATGGTGGAAGGCACCGAAGGCATCCACATGGACCGTGCTCCGGAGATTTTTTCACCCCTCTAAAAAGGACAAAGTCCGTGACCACCACCCACAACTATACACTTGTGTACCTGTGCCTGTTTCACACTACACGACTTTTCTGCCTGTTCTGAAAGACACTATATCACATTACACAATTGTGGAGTGGAGTCATAAAATCGTGCCGTGACTTGGCCGACAGACATGACAGACTACACAATGGTACACACCAATTATCCCCGGTCGTCTTTCACGATGTGTGTGATGTCATCAGGTTATTCCTGTCCTATTTTTATGACTTTTACTATTATTTGAGTCACTATGGTTCATGTGCCAGCCGAAATGTTGTTGTAGTCACCTAAAAAGCGCCAGCAGATGGCAGGAGCTATATTTGAAGTACCTTACGCAAACATAAAAGCCACTGAATCCTCCACAAGTTCCTACAAATATTTCACAATAAAAGCCTATTTAGAAAATGGAGGGATTCTCTCAGCCCAGGTTATAAGGGGCTTTTAATTTGAAACAAATCCAGGAAGTGTTGAGTTTAAAATGACAGCGTGATGTATTAACTTTATAAAGACAATTTGTTTTTCGAAATAAAACTTGGTTAAATGATTTCAGTGTGTGTAAGTACTTTTTTAACATTTTGAGCACATTTTAACAATACCGCAATATTGATAACCATGATAATTTTGGTAACAATAACTGTGAAATGAAATTTTCATACCTTCTTTAGAAGGCCAAGTCATTTCACCAACCTTCAACAAAACCTAACATCAGGTCCTTCTCACCAAAAGGGTATCACAACTCATAGAAAAGGAAAAGGCTGGAGGAAAACTGATAGATTTTGTATGGTATAAAGTACAATGGACATCAATCAGTTCCATATTGGCACTATGTTTTTGTGATAAAATCTGAAAATATACCTTTTGCCATGTGCCAGACATCGTAGTAATGAGTGATGTTTCTCTCCCTGAGAAACTTCTGTACTTGTGGATGACGGTCGGTGACAATTAGGGATGCACTGAAATGAAAATTTGTGGCCGAGGCCCAAGCCGAATAATATTAAACGCTTGGCCGAATACCGAGTACCAAATACCGAATGCTGTTTTTTCGTTTTTCATTAGTTTTTGCAGATGAACCCCCTCCAGATTAGTGTTGTCACGGTTCCAAAATTGGGACCCACAGTGAAAGTACCACGGTTCTGAGTAGTATCAGGATACCACAGCAAAAATGAGGCAGATGTGCCTTTTGTCATTTATTAAACGATAAATCACTTTTCTGTAGTACATCAATGACATTTCAATGGAATAAATTACTTATTGACTTATTCATACTTCAAAAACAGCATCAATAAGTGATTAACATGGGGGGATCAAAATAAAATAAATAAATTAAATAAAAATCAACCAGCCACCCTCCTCCCCTGACAAGTCCCTGCATAAGTAAAGAACAGTCTCTAAAGTGCAGTGAGGTTTGTGGGCCGTTACCTGCCACAAAGAGAGAAATGTGAATGGCTCGCTTCACCTCTGATACGCCACATAGGCTACTGTGTGCTTCCATGGCTCGGCTGTTCAGGTACTTTTGGGCAGTCATGACAACAAGTTATTCACCTGGAGCCGGACTTCTCCATCACCGGTAAGCCGTTATCATGCGCCGCCGTATTTGACAGGAATACGTATTCCTGTCCCTGTCTGTGACCCCCGTTCAACCCACAACCGGCGGGATTCACTGTTTCGTTTCTGCTGCTGGTTGAAATCTGTACTCACACAGCGTTGCTGAATTATTTATTTTTCCCGCACAAAACTATTTTTAGTCGCAAATGCGAGTGCAGTGATGGACGGAGTGAAATATCGCCACTCTGCCGACATTTTACTCTGTCTGTCACCACACGCTGTTTGATTGCGTTATCAAAACACGCCGCTATTATTCGGCCTTGCTTTTCACTTATTCCACCGAATACTGAATGTGTGTTTTTTTGCAATATTCAGCTGAATATATTCAGTTACCAAATATTCGATGCATCCCTAGTGACAATGCAATCAAGGGTGACGCCACGCGACTCCAGCAATGCTAGACTCCTCATCAGGCCCCAGGGGTGAAAATCCCATTTCATAGTTGGGGTGGGACAATAAACAGTAAAATTTTAGAGAATAATTCCAGGGGGGGACAAGGAAAAAAAGTTGTAGCCTGTCTTTTATACAACATCTTTTACCACAATTTGACGCTTTAATCTTTTCTCTATCTCTTCAACAGGCCTTTCTTAGCACTGGCTGAGTCCACCTGCACATGTCCAGATTTAAAACAAAATGATTGAAATCAAATTAACATGTACACAACGACAACAGTCAGGTGCGCCGTGCTGTCCAAGGTGCTGAGTGTGTCTGGAGCAGAGCAGGTCTCTGTCTCCCCGTGCGCAGTAGTGTGAATATTTATGCTATTGAGTAAACGGAGAAAACATGTCTCTCATTGTTTAATAGCAGCAAAACAATAAGGCTTCATTCATCAAAGACCAAAACTTGATCTCTCTCCTTCTCTCCCTCTTTTTCATTTAGCTCAGGTGTGTGGAATGGATCCTTCATCTCTGGCTGGCTGCAGCAGCAAACCGTTTTGTTTGTTTTTTTCATTTTTTTACCGGCAGTGAGATAAACATTTCCTGCAATTAAACTGGTGAACTGGTTTATAAACAGCGTGCTGTGAGATCTGCCATGGTGCACCTCAAAACCGTGCGTAATAATCACGCGTAATGGCCGCTCCTCGTCAGTTAAACTGCACGTCTGTCATGTTTGTCTCACTGACAGGTGGAGAGCCTACAGATATTAACTACGAGCCGTTCCGTCACTGACTGCTCTTGTCCTGTCCTCTCCCTCTTCTTTCTCTCCTGTCCTCTCTGACTATCACTAAACTCTGGCTTTTGAACAATGCAGGAGAAATGTTGCAGACAGTTTATATTATCAGCCTGGGCCTGGGGCTTGTTGTAACAGTAAATGGGATGTGTTGTAACTTGTGTAAGTTAAATGTGGGCAGCCGGGTCCAGCCACACGCGCAACTGCTGCCAAGTACTAACGGCTGCTAGTCCCGCCCGTTGGAAAAAGTGTGGGATATACCACTACTAGGAATGGGAGGGGGGGGACTAAATCTTTTAAGATTTAAATAGCACATTATTGTGCTTTTATAATGAGCACCGCTTACATTGTGCTTTTAATAAATACTACTGCATTGTTAAAAAATTATTAATTGTGTCTCAAATTATTCTAGGGGGGTACAGCTTTATTGAAGGGGGAGTCATGTCCTCCCTGTCCCACCCGGGATTTCCGCCCCTGTGAGGCCCTCTTTCTCCATGTGGTAGCTACCACCAACCTCTTTGCTCTGTCACTACAGAAAAAAAACATATTAATATAAAATGCATTATAGACTTTGATTTTAAAATTACAACCAATAACCCCTTTACAAAGTCAATTTTAACAACTCACCTGAACCAACTGAATGTCCACAACAGTGTAATATGGAGATCCATCATTGTATAACTCTCATACTTTGCAGAGTATCCTGTTAAAAATTATGTTTAAATAGTGACATTAGTAATCACTATTCAATACTTTGGTATTATTATCTGGCATTTTATTTAGGTCACTCCTTTGAACTTCACACAATATCTAACCCCTGTATAAACTACACTATTTCAGTAAAGTAACAATACCTGGAGAGTCAGCCCTCATGTCACCACCAAGTATTAGTTTTTCCTCCTGTCTTAGGCACTGCAGATTCACATCCTGTGTGACTTTCCAGTGGTGAATAACTACCGGCTCAATGAAAGCTCTGGCATGTCGGCAAAATGTTTCATACCGAAACAAGTGTAGCTTTATTGCCTTGAAGACCTGTTGGTGTGGAGGGATAAATGATACATGTAATTTGATCTAGATAGGAGTAATTCACAGTCAAAGTAACTGCAGTTGCACATCATTTACCTTTTCGATTTTTAAGAAAGATGCACCACTCAGGTACACAGCGGCAGAAAGGTGCAGGTTTCCAGTTGGCATGCTCCCAAGGATAGGCTGGCTATTCCAGTGTCTTCTAAATGTGCAATGAGGGCACTGCTGCTTCACAGACAGGAATGTCCCCAGCCTTTGGGTCCTCACATCACATGCCCGTGTGCAGACCGGACATACATTAAACAGCTCCATGATACAGTTCTTGTACACTATGTATTTTTGGATGTTGTGTGTGGGAGTGGATGAATCTTCGGTCAAACCACAATGAAAGGAAAACACATTTTGAGTTAAACAGATTGAGCTTGAGCTGGTTTATTAATCTTTATGCACATAAACAATCTTAAAAGTAATGCTATAAAAAACAGTCTCGTGAGACTAGTCCTTTATGTTAGAATGCCATACAATTTATAAAAATGATGAAAGTTCTTGCCAGCCACACATACATCTTCACTCTCACACACAGATATTGATTAACTTACGACATTAGTCTAGAGTCTACTGATGCTGTGACAGAGTCTGCAGGATCATAAGTGGAATCCTGTCACTTTGAAGCTTCCACTAAAGAGCTGCTCTCCGATGGATCGTCCTCCAGCTCTTCCTGGAGGTCTAGATGAGGTCTTTTGGGTGGTCTCTTTACTGGTGTTGATGACAGAGACAAAGGGTCTGCATTGGCTGTCCCAGCACCAAAATCTTTGCAGGAGACAGTTGCCTGGACACCTGCAACCAAAATTAATTTTACTAAGGCAAGTCTAATGAAACAACACATAATGAAAGCAAAGAAAAAAGCCTGCTGGCCTACATGCTGGAAATGCATGTTGTAGCCTAATCATAAAATGAGTGATCCTTCTGGCACAAAAGAGGAGGAACTTGATTTCTGACGTTCTACTTATAGCGCCAGGCAGAACCATTGGCTCTGGTGGCAGGTAGTGACCTTCAAAATAAAACGTTCACTTTTGAACACTAATGCAAAAGAATAGAAATGTATTTACATTTTATAAAACATCATAAACATTTGAGGCCTTGGAAAATGTGTGTGTGTGTGTGTGTGTGTGTGTGTGTGCATAAATATATATTTACATAATTATATAGTATATAAATACTTTATTGTTATGACTTACATGCATGTTGCTGTAGATGTAGCAGCACTGATGGCATACTGTACAATAGAGGGTATGGTTGATAAGATTTCTTCTGGAATTCACCTTTCACACAGTCTGTTCTTCCTTCTATTCATATAGGTCGGTTATTACAAACGTGTATATGGCTTTATGTTGATTGTGGCCCTGATCAACCTATGTGGCAGAGAAACGAAACATATGTATTTGTAGGGGCAACAAAGAAAACTAAAAAAATTCTCAGAAATTTTGGGGAGTGCTTGATACTTGTAGCGTTCCTCTCATTACTTTAGTGTTGAGATAGTTACTTTCTGGGGCTTTTATTTTGAAAAACCCATCAGCTTTGTCCGTTTCTGCTGCTGAATCACTGGTTGCTATGGTGATTGAGGGGCCCCACAGATAGACAGCACTCTGTTAAATTAATCAAAAAATACCTCTCAAACTCATACTTCTAGCTCAATTTGTATATCATGAGAGACAGGAGACTGCTGAACACGATGTATTTTTTATTTCTCTGGTGTCAAAAATGTGAGTATTACAGTGAGTTAGGAAACTGGTACAGTCTGCTCTTCTCCTTCTCATTAACATTTGAGCTTATGAGGCAGTTGGTTGGTGCTCTTGTTGCTTGGAGGCTCATGCAGCCAACAGTTTAAGTCTGTCACAAATTTTCCTACGTTTTGATGTATAAATTATGTATGTGGCGTGAAATTTGTGGGAGTGAGAGCAAGTTGAAGAGAATTTTTTTAGGAGATTTTTACCGCTCCTCTCCACTCAAGTGATGATGTCATCCACTCTATAGTGTTGAACATTCCACCGCAATACACACCCATTATAAACTCTGAAACTGGCTGAAAATTGCTAGAAAAATGCCAGTCTGGCCCAGTAACCCAGTAAGTCAACAGTCTTGTGAACGGTTTAAATTTTGAATCACTTTTCTAAGTTAAAGTTTGCCGAAGCAACATGGCCCTAAAGAGGGGAGTTTTTCAGGTCTGTTTAAAAAAATTCCCCATTCATTCTTATGGGACTTTTTCCGCAGTTTTTGGGGATTTTTTGTCGCCATGGTTACTTGAATCTCTACCGAAAGACATAGCACACTATTCCTGATCAATCCGCACGTTTTGATGTGTGATTTCTGTAGGTCCACGCAAAGCTGTGGGACAAGTAGTCCGGCAAATAACTGAAAAAGAAGTTCATATTGATCACAATATAATTAATGCATATCTCAACCACCAAAACAATGTTCAGAGAATCATGTGAATGTTTTAGGCAATGAAGGCCATGTTAAACTTTTCATGGGAATGTATCAGCTAAGCTAACTTGCTTAGCTAACTTCAGTCTGTTTTCAGTGTGCCATATACGCTGGTACATCACGTCACTGTTATTTCTTATTTTTCAGGAGAACTAATTGGTGTGGACTGATGCACACAGGACAGCCTTTACAGGACGGTAGTCCAAGGGGATATCCTGCTGAGAACTTGCTGGAAGACCTAGCAGAAGAGGGTGGCGAGGAGGATGAGGGCTTTGAGGGGGAAGATTCAAAATTTTAAGGTTCTAGTTCACCACTGTGCTCATAGACTAGCTTGTATCCTCATCCAGTCATCTAGTTTTACACACCCCCCGTGCCAGCCTGCAGTCCAGCCTTCCAGACAATATGTTTTCCAGTCTGAATCCTGACCTGGTGTCTCCGGTGCCCCGCACTGGTGCCACAAATACAGTTGGCAAGTAATCTTTTACGGAAAACTCACAATAAAGCAACAGTTGTGTCCAAATGATTGAGCATACAAAAACAACATGCAATAGACAGCATATAGGTATTAAGACTTATGTGATATGTAGAATAATTTCACAGCAAGTTCTCCTATTTATTTACTTACTGATGACAAATTGTATGTTTATCATGTTTATCAGGTATGGATCAGGTTGACAGCCTCGCAGACTATCTGGTAGAACTGAGAACACACACCTCCATAACTCTCAGCAACCAAGAGATCAGCAATATTTGTAACTTAGAATATCATACTTAGTCCAAAAAGAATGTGTTTTGTCATTAGTTATTCATTTCATTTGATATTGTGTCACCAAATATTAATATTTTGTTTTCTGTGGGGGTTTTTATGTCTGTTTTTAAGGTGAGCTCAATTGTGGCCATGTGGTAGTGTGACTGAAGCTGTGTCTTACATACAGTCTACCTCAAAGTACTGCAGGACAAGCAGTTACTAAGAAGAAAGACACTGTTGCCACTTCCAGTGTCCCAGCAGCTGTTCCTCTGAAGAAGCGTCTGGCCTGAACCATGCCCAACTTCTTGTGTTACCCCCTATTCCTCTGGTTTTCCTTGGTTTTCCCCAAGCACTGTCTTTTGTTCCTGTACCAACACAACTGCAAGTCCCTGGTACGACACCATCCCCTGCCACTACATCTGCTACATCTGCTCCTCAAAGGCACAATTTACTGACCCTCCACAGAAACTGTAGCAAAAGATGAATGAGTGACGAGAGGTAGTCATAGAAAGAGTGGAGTCACAGAAAGAGTGGCAGGATTAGTTTGAATTGTTTTATTGTTATGTTCTCTGAACATATTCAGATGCTTTACTTAAAGCCCCTACAAGGAACTTTCATTTTGAGTTGATTTTGGCGACCCTGTGGACAAAAGCAGTAGTGTTTTGCTGGAATGAAGCCTACATTTCCCATGAGCTCTAGCGCGTATCGCAAATGTGTTTGTTTTGGGAATGAATGAAACAACAAGACGGGAAAACTTTGCCCCTGCTCCTATCGGGGATCCCAGCTCACCTCTGCCGCGCCCCAGCTCCACCTCTCCGGCGCAAGCGCCACCGCCGCCGGGGTAAACGCAGCACTCGGCTGGTAAGGCTGAAGGCCTGTTTGGCAAGCACTTCCACGGCTTCTTGGACTAAGTATGGAGCAGTGCCTCGCCTCTTTATTTCTCGGCACTCGCTGGACCCTGTCGATGCCTGGCTGGTACCTGTTGTCGGCCTGGATGAGGTGTTCCAGCCCCGTGGCCCCTGCTCTCCTCGTCACCGCTGACACGGGGTGAATCTGCGCAACCTGCGGCCTCTGTGTGTGGCTCCCCGGACAGCTAACGCCGTGAACCCGCCGGCTCCTGCCAGGATTGGGCTGGTAAATGCTAGATCACTAGCAAACAAAACGTTTATCCTGAAGGATTTCCTGACTTCCCGAGGATTGGATTTTCTCTGTGTGACTGAGACATGGCTGACTGTTGGTGAGTCCAGTGCTGTCACAGAACTTTTACCCGATGATTGCTGCTATTTTAACTCCCCACAGACGTCGGGTCGAGGAGGAGGAATAGCGACTATTTATAAGAGTCACTGTAAATGTAAGCAGCTAGGTAAGATGACGTGTGCCGTAAATCCTTTCGTCCTGGAAGAGACCTGGGGTGGACCCGGAAACAGTTTCCTAAAGGTATGGATATACACTATATAGAAATAGCTTATGGTCTCATTTGCTGTTGTAGGTCAGGCACAGACATCAGCAGAAATGAGAGACTTTTGCATATCCAGTTAAAAGTTCCTTGTAGCGGCTTTAACTTCTCAAATATTCTCGAAAGTAAATATTTTATACACAGTTTGACTGCAACTCAAAGAAGAACTCAAAGTGAGACCTGTTTTGTCTGACCAACAGTCCAAACCTCAAACTGATTATTCATGTTTTGTGTGCAAAATGTTGTTTTCTAAAGTAAACTGTGAAATAACTGTCTAATAATCAACTGTATTTGTTATTTTTTTCCAGCTGTTTCAAAGCCAAATACAATAAAATTTTAATTTTAATATATATATTAATATGAATACTGCCTCAGTCAATTACAAACTCCACTCTTGCACCATCAAAATTCACCCCAATTTGGAATAACCTCGACTTTCTCAGCAACAAGAAACCACTTCATCTCCTCACATGGTCAGAACACACTGACACACTTACAACGTATCTTTCAGAATAACACACTGGTTTCATTCACTCACCTGGTCCAGGAGTATGGCATCAGGAGCAATCAATTTCTAGAATATCTGCAACTCAAATCATCAATTCAAACTGTATGTAACCTCAAAGCCACCAACCTTGACCTCCCCCCATCAAGCTCAGATTTAATCAACATCCGTTCAAGAAAAAAACTCCTAAAATATACAGAATCATATCACAGTCAGATTTTCATCTGGCCGAAGGTGGCTACCTTCCGCCTCAGCTAAGTGACACGACACTGACCTCTGGTGGCTCGGAGGAAAATAACCCTCAAAACAAAAATGAATACATGGAAGCAAAAGTAAATACATGGCTCTTACACACCAGCCCCTAATTGCTTCTGGTTAAAGACAGAGCAATTCTAAAACAATATTTAAAGGAGCCATGAGAATGTAAAAAAATAAAACAAAAAACAAACCCAATATTCAATCTGTAGCTTCACACAACAGACAGATTTTAGTTACAGGACTTTCGATTACACTCGTCTTAGTTTGAAGACTGACAGAACGGATGAGGCCCTTTCTATCTGGAAAGGTTTTTAATATTCGTCCATGCAGCCAGGATCCTCGTGCTGCTGTGGAATCCACAACCAGAACAATGTCTCCAGGCATAAAGTTTCTCCTTTCTTTTGTCCATCTTTGCCGTTCCTGTAATAAAGGGAGATATTCGTGAACCCATCTTTTCCAGAAAAGATTAGCGATATACTGGACTTGCTTCCATCTTCTTTTTGCATAAAGATCTGCCTTTTCAAATAGTCCTGGTGGTAGAATAGGTTTTCCTTTCATAAGAAGCAAGTGGTTTGGAGTCAATGCCTCAAGGTCATTTGGATCTTCAGACAGTTTTGTGATGGGGCGATCATTTAGCATAGTTTCCGCTTCACAGAGCACAATTTGAAAATCTTCATCATCCAAGCTTTGTTGACGGAGGACGGAACTTAAAACTTTTCTGATCATCCGAATGATGCATTCCCACACGCCGCCGTGATGTGAGCCAGCAGGGGGGTTGAAACTCCATTTAATTCCTCTTTGTGCCATGGCTCTTTCGATGCAGTTGTGATTAAAAGAAGCTAAGGCTTCCCTTAGCTCCCGTTCTGCCCCCACGAAGTTGGTCCCATTGTTGGATCTCATGTGAGAAACCTGTCCTCTCAAACAGATGAATCTTCATAAAGCATTAATGCAAGAATCTGTATCGAGAGAGTAAGCTACCTCCAAGTGAACGGCTCCACTTGCCATGCAAGTGAAGATCACTCCGTACTGTTTCACGATGTTACGTCCTCTTTTCACGTCGATGGGGCCAAAATAATCCACGCCAACATTAGTGAAAGGAGGGAGATCAGGGACAACTCTTTCTGCCATTTTTTGCTCAACAGTCTTTCCTCTGTAATGCCTGCAGAATTTGCACCTTGCTATGATTTTCTTTACTGCAGAATTGGCGTTTGTGATCCAGCATTTTTTCCTAATGATGGAAAGTACATGATTTCTCCCCCCATGACCCAGCCTTTCATGAAAGTGATGGAATATTAGCTTGGAGACATGCTAGTCTTTGGACAAGATGAGGGGATGCTTTATGTCCTCAGGCATTGTTGCTTTTTTCAGTCGACCTTCGACCTCCTTCCAAGACTGGATCCAGTTTGCAAATGGAGCTTCCTTTCTTTACTTAATGCAGCAATTTCTCGATGGAATGCCTCTTGCTGGCAAAAAGAAATCATTGCTGTCTCGGCAGTTGAAAGATCATCCAGAGTCACCTTCTGATTTCCAAGTGAAGCTCTGAAAGCTTGCATTTCTTTATGCATGTCCAGTGATGCTGCTCCATTAGCACTTAGCAGTAGTGCTTGCAAGCTGCAATTGTTTTCTTCTCTTACTCAACTTCAGCAGAATGTCTTTCAGCTTGATGAAACAAGCTACGGTGACCTTCAACCTTTGACAGTGTGAAAAATACGTCATCAGCTGATGAGTAGCATTTGCACTGTTGACGACAGTCACATTCACCATGAATTTTCGTTTGACCTCTGGGTTGTCAGCAGAAACAGCAACGTCCACAGGGCATATTGACCAACTTGGCCACCTTTCTTCAGGTTCCCACAGAAACATTGGACTTTAAATCCATCTTTGGTTAGCCAGTTTTTCTGCCGTCAAACCTCTTGAAGCATCATCTGCGGGATTTTGTGAAGTGGGAATGTACTTCCACTGTGAAACATCTGAGGAGTCTCTTATGGTAGTCACCCTATTTGCAACGAAGGTTTGAAACCTCTTGTCTTCATTTTTAATGTACTTAAGGACCAATGTACTGTCAGTCCAAAAAATGGATTCTGTCAGTGGAAGCTGCAGCTCTGATTGGAGCATCTTGTCAACCCTAACAGCAACCATGGCAACAGTGAGTTCCAAGCGTGGAACCGTCATGACTTTGGTCACACAGTTTCGCATGTATTACCATTGTTATTGAGTCATTTGCTGAAGTTTGTGGCAATTAAAGAACGGTCTGTAGCCCTGCCACTGTGATGAGCATCATTATTATTATCATCATTATTATCACTATTATTAAATCCACTCGCCATCATTCAACAAGTCAGCTGCTGAGTGAATAAGACATCAGACCTGTCAGTCTACCTCAATCAATTCAATTTTATTTATAAGGCCCAATATCACAAATCACAATTTGCCTCACAGGGCTTTACAGCATACAACATCCCTCTGTCCTTAGGACCCTCACAGCGGATAAGGAAAAACTCCGCAAAAAAACCCTCTAACGGGGGAAAAAACGGTAGAAACCTCAGGAAGAGCACGAGGAGGGATCCCTCGTCCAGGACAGACAGACGTGCAATAGATGTCGTACAGAACAGATCAACATAATAAATTAACAGTAATCCGTATGAGACAGAAAGAGAGACAGAGAGAGAGACAGAGAGACAGACAGAGAGAGATGCAGGAGAGACGGTAATGACAGTAGCTTACAACAACATTAATGAAAGTAATAATAATAATTAATATTAATATTAATAATTAATATTACCTACAGCCTATTAAACATTATTCCACTCACATGACATGCAGGACAATTAATGATGGGCAAATGTGTTTGTGTATGTGTTTGTGTATGTGTGTGTGCGTGGTGTTATATCACTCGAGCAGCTGCACATTTAACAGCCACGCATCACAGACAGTCCGCTGAATACCGCAACGGGTTGTGAATGAAATAAACTTAATTACAACATGACAGTCTTGCACGAAATATCATTTACGTTACTCTTTGTAGTCACGTAGGCATGTGAATTACTGCGTTTCATTGCAAAGAATGCATCTAACAGGTACACTTGCGCTATTTCTCCGCCATCTCGTTCAAATGAGACAGATGAAGGGGGCGGGTATTTATACGTCATGGCCTCAAGCTGAAAAAGACTTCCTGTTAGGAACCTCTTGTGTTACCTTACTCATCGCACCTAACAGATCCCTCCTTACTGGCAGGAATAAGAGACATGAGACGGCCTTAAAGATGGTGGAGCTCAAACGACTTCTGGTTCAAGTAAGGAGTTAGGAGTTAGCAGTATAAAATAAGAGACTTGGGACGTACCCATAGACTACGAGCAAAGAGCATGGACACCAAGAAGCGGAGCTCAATAAAACGCCCCATAGCAACAGACTCGCCCATGGTTTCGTCCTACCGCCTGTCTATTGGACTGTCAGCAGACCGCAGCAGACCCGCTTGCATACAAAAACACACAAACTGAAGTATATCGCTATTAATTATGCTTACAATGTTACTCACCTCGTGATAGCTTGGTCACAGCTGCTTTTTCACGTTTTTGTATAGCAAAATATAGACTTAAAAAAAAAAAGGAAGAAAAACGGCCTAGATGGCATCTCTATGAGAAGATTAACTTAATTACTCAATCTTCCCAAAAAAAAAGAAAAAAAAAATCAATATTTTAACTAGAAACATATTAATGGTGACGTCACATAGTCAGGAATAAAGATTTATTTACAGTTTGTACAATAAGGGGACAGTAATAATAACAATAATATATAGGCTATTTTAATATGATATATTTTAATGCTAAAGCAGTAATCAGTTCTGATATAAATGGTCCAAGACACTTTAAAACTTACACCTCAGGAGTTCTTACCTGTTGGGATCCTTCGGGAAATGGTGGAAGGCCAGGTGCGGGGTGTTCCACTGATAGTTGTTAATTGCACTACACTGTTTTCTTTTACTTTTTTTCTCCTCTCTCCTTGACGTCTTGCATGTTGTCTGGGCGCAACAGTCCAAGCTCAACAGTCCAAAATGGCGGTAGCGCCCCTAGTGGCTGTTGGCAGAAATTAAACGGAGCTTCGCCTCTTGGTATCCATGCTCTTTGCTACGAGTCAAGCCTCCTAAGGTCAGTCACATGACTTTGTTGACATAAGGTCTCGAGAATAGGTAGTAGGATGGCATCATTCAAGGTGAAGACCGTGGTGACTATCTGAGTGAGGTCGAAATAGATCTTTATTCATTGATTCACACAGATTTTTATCATTTTAACTGAGATTACACATTATTTGCAATAAACATTTCATTGCAGACTGAAATGATCTGACAGACTGACAGCTGTCTGATCCATGTGCACAGAGGCACAGACTTATATAGACTTATATGCATATATATATATATATATATATATATATATATATATATATATATATAAACTTCCACTTGCAATAAAAACTAGATGGTTCTTATTACTCCACCATAGCAAGTAGTGTGAATCTCTGAACTGTCTGCACAATTATTATTATTATCAAGTGTCTCCATGTGACCACACTGAGGGGAAAGTCCAGTGACAGCTTAACTCTTAACTGATAGTAGCCTATAGTAAATGCCATAGATGTACACCTGTTTTTTCCCATCTGGCTGTCAACATGGCCTGTTCATTCATATTTGTATTTTTGATGACAACTTTGATGCAGTGCGACACCTGCTGGTCATTTTTTAATAATTACTTTTGGCGTGCTTGCTGTCATGTTGATAGTTTTACTGAGAGCAGACTTCACTGTTCACGGTACATCCTGAAGAAAACTTACTATAGAGCTTTCATTTTCATGGTCTATCAGCTGCATATTAACAGGCAATACAATAAAACGCTGTTGCATGACTTCATTGCCTGTCTGTGCGGGTCGAATCTGCATCCTCTGCAGAGACATACTGCTGGCGTAAAGGCCAAGAGGTAACCTTATTTTGAAGGGCACAGCCCAAATGTAAGTGACAGAGCACGTTAGCCAATCAGAAGCAATGGAGCGCTGAGAGCCCGCCCACCAGTGAAACGAAATATGGAGTGGTAAATTTGTTTTTTGCAATAAATTTAGCTGAATTTTTTTTTTTTTAATTTTTTTTTTTTTTTGTTGCCAAAAACGAAAAAACGACTTGTTTCTGGTTTCTGATTGTGTCAGTTATTCCCAGAAAACAAACGGTTAAAAGGTACCTTGGTCAAATAACGGTCCGATTTTTATGGAAGCCCATTTAAAATAAGATCTAAGAACTCAAAATAATTCAAAATAATGAGATACTATCTGAAAATAATTACTTACTTAGTCAAAATAATGAGATGCTAAGTCAAAATAATGAGATACTAAGTCAAAATAATGACTTGCTAAGTCAAAATAATGAGATACTAAGTCAAAATAATGATATACCAAGTCCAATAATGACAGTTACAGCCTTCGACAATCCATACTCTTCATCTCTCACTCACGATGGATAACATTATTGAGGGATACTAACTCAAAACAATGAGGTAATAACTCATGTACATCAGATATGCCACTCTGATGTGACGTATGGGGTATGTTTGACTACTTAAGTAGTCTACAAATTACAAAATGTAGTAAAATAGTGTTGATTTTAAGTGTTCTTTTTGGCTAAGACATAAAGTTAATTATACAACAGTTAGTTCCGACTGAGTAATTTGATTGGACGAGAAGCATTCCGTGAGTGCTGATATAGAGTATAACACCACTGGGACTTGTAACAGTAAAATCACTCCGCTCACAAGTGTTATAAATATAAACACAACCGTTAATTAACCAACTGTCACACTTGCTACATTGACACAAACTGACACTAGCGTTACACCAAAAAGATGGATATTTTCCCCAAAATTACAGAGTGGTCGTCAGGAGAGGACGAGGAAAAGGAAAGCCAGGACTCTTCTGTGCAGACCTCCAGGTGTGTTTGTGTAACATCAGCCAACCTCGACAAACTGGAGAGGAGCAAAAATTAAGCGAACACGGTCAGGAATTATCAGTGATCATGAGAGGAGCAAAAATTAAGCGAACACAGTCAGGAATTATCAATGATCATCTGATGAGCCTCATCAGATGATCATTGATTAATGACTTAGTAAGTCATTATTTTGAGATAGTATCTCATTATTTTGAGTTCTTAGATCTTATTTTTTTCCATCAAGTGGCGGAAATGGGCTTCCTTAGATTTTGGTTTCTTCCAATGCCTGTTTTCATTTTTCCTGTTGAAATGAACGTGACGAAAAGTAAGACAGGTGAGGGTCCCGGAAGTCCAAGTAAATATGGGCCTTTCAAAATAAAAGCCAAGAGAATACAATAGATTAACGTTATGCGAGCACATACTAGGGTAACATCTGAGGAAAAATGCATTAATATAAATAAATCAGACAAATTAATAAGTAAATAAATACACCAAAAAATGGACCGATGGAAACAGGGATTGATAACATGTAGATTAATATTGTGCGAATCAAATGATTAATCTACACAGCATGAGTAAAGTCTTAGATTAATGATTTGCATTTTTTGGTGCAATACAGTTGGCAATATAGTTTAACCAACAATTACCAGCAATTACTGTGTGTGCAGAGTTGTTACTGTTAGCAGTGGTATTTAACTGGGTTTCCACCGTAATGCGCTGTTGCCTGAGTGAAACAGAGTGGAAGTAGGTTAAGCTGACTCTCCACCAGTAGATGGCAGTATGAGTACTTAAATGTATGCCTGGTTTGTCTCTTTGTGAACTGTTGGCTTATTTCCCAGGTTATTGATGCAGATGTATTTAATACTATTCATTTAATTTGATATTTGATGTTTATGGTTTATTTACAACCTAGTTATAGATAGCATGTATTTACTTTTCATTTCAGAACCACAGCCAGTGTTTGCTGTATGGAAGAATGAGCATGTGTTGATAGTGAGGCAGAAATAAAAATGAAAAATAAACGAAAAATAGAGACACATTTGGGTTGTTCTTATCGGACACGATTCAGTGGATCAGGCTTCAGTTACCAGCCAGTCACAGCACCACCTGTACACTATACCTTCATCATTTACTCTCAGCTCAGAGTCAAACCTGCATGTCCTTCTGTTCCAACTCTGCTGTTAGCGGTTTACATCAGAAATTTCTTAATGTAGGCTGTTTGGTCTAAAGAATGATTTACTACTGTGCTATATAGTGTGAACACTGCTGTATACAGCAGTGTGCTCACTGCTGAGCAAATTCTCTCTCTGTGGCTTCTTGGTCCTGTGTACTCTGAGAATGGTTGCTGTCAAAGTCTGACACCCATGAGATTGATCTCACCTCATACCATTCTACAGCCATTGATGCATCTGGCAGCAGACCAGTAACAGCCAGGTTGAGGAATGAGTTAATGGCCTCCCCGCAGGAGCTGAGAGGACAGGTCCAGGAGTTGCAGCAGGACAGACAGGCTGGCTACGAGGAGATAGCTCAATGCTATGAGAGTAGCTGAGACAGCAAACCATCCTCAGCCTGAAGGAGCAGCAACAAACCTCCATCACCACCAACAGCTCCCTTCACCCTGAATCACAGCCCTCCACCCTGACTGACAGCACGCCATCACAACAACATGCCGTAACGACCAAATTATTAATTATAAAATCCAGTGCCCTAGGACTGTCAACATCCACCTTTGGTCAGCATAGCCAGCTATGACAGACACAGGTAGTAAAGACCTGAGACTACAGAAGGTAACAGAGTCTGTGAAGAGAGTAGCACAGAGAGCCAAACAGGCCTTCCCCTCCAGGATCATTGTCTCCACCATCATTTCATGAAGAGCCTTCCATCCTGACACTTCACCCATATTCACCAGGCTTCATCCTGCACCACATCCTGCTAATCCAGCCCAATATCACCACACGAGGAGCTCTGCTGATGCGCTGATGACACCATCCATCACTGACAACACTGCAGACCTGAGAGAGATCACCTGCTCAGGCTTATATGTACCTACCAGATTTATGAGCTGTGATACTTGAATATGTTGTGAACACTATTCATATGTACCACTGTTTGACTAATCAGCCAAGTGCTAATCCCAAGCTCCATATAGACCACCACTGTTTACAAAAAAAATATTTAAATTTGAATAAATTCCCTCAAAGTGTACTTGAGATATAGCATTCAAAATAATGATGATAATAAAGGATGATGATTATTTTGTATACACAATTAATGACTGACATTAGACACCAACCTGATGAAGGGAAGCCCAAAGTGTTTGCTGTATAAAGCATTGTGTACCTGAGAAGAGTAGTGGAATGTGTTTTAATTGTGATGGACTTGCACTGAAGCTCCACATGGTTTGCACCATGCTGTAAGTGAATTAATTAAAAATTAACCATAAAAATGAACATGAACTGAGGCAGTATTCATATTAAAATTCAAATTTTATTGTATTTGGCTCTGAAACAGCTGGAAAAAAAGAACAAATACAGTTGAAAAAGTCAACATTTTCTGACAATATTGTACTCTTTATTCCACTCCAATTATTTCACAGTTTACTTTAGAAAACAACATTTTGCGCACAAAACATGAATAATCAGTTTGAGGCTTGGAATGTTGGTCAGACAAAACAGGTCTCACTCTGAGTTCTTCTTTGAGTTGCAGTCAAACTGTAGTTACTTTTGAGAATATTTGAGAACTTAAGTAAAGCATCTGAATATGTTGTCTACCACTGCACATACCATAACAATAAAACAATTCAAACTAATCCTGCCACTCTTTCTATGATTACCTCTCATCATTCATTCATCTTTTGCTACAGTTTCTGTGGAGGGTCAGTATATTGTGCCTTTGTATTGGCTGTGTCCTATTTCTGCAGTCCTGTAAATCATTCTTTAGACCAAACAGCCTATATCAAGAAATTTCTGATGTAATCAGGTTTGAATCTGAGCTGAGAGTAAATGATGAAGGTATAGTGTACAGGTGGTGCTGGGACTGGCTGGTAACTGAGGCCTGATCCACTGAATCGTGTCTGATAAGAACAACTCAAATGTGTCTGTATTTTTTGTTTATTTTTCATTTTCGTTTCTGCCACACTATCAACACATGCTCATTCTTCCATACAGGTAGGCCTACCTGTGGTTCTGAAATGAAAAGTAAATACATGCTGTCTATAACTAGGTTGTAAATAAACCATAAACATCAAATATCAAATTAAATGAATAGTATTAAATACATCTGCATCATTAACCTGGGAAATAAGCCAACAGTTCACAAAGAGACAAACCAGGCATACATTTAAGTACTCATACTGCCATCTACTGGTGGAGAGTCATCTTAACCTACTTCCACTTTGTTTCGCCCAGGCAACAGTGCACTACAGTGGAAACCCAGTTAAATACTGCTGTTAACAGTAACAACTCTGCACACACAGTAATTGCTCATGCTGTGTAGATGAATCAAATGCACAATATTAATCTACATGTTATCAATCCCTGTTTCCATCGGTCCATTTTTTGGTGTATTATTTATTATTATTATTTACATAACATTAATGTTATAGAATGGCTATTGTATTCTCTTGGCTTTTATTTTGAAAGGCCCATATTTACTTGGACTTCCTGGACCCTCACCTGTCTTACTTTTCTTCTCGTTCATTTCAAGAGAAAAAATGAAAACAGGCATTGGAAGAAACCAAAATCGGACCGTTATTTGATTTTGGTTTTCTCGTTGTTTTTTTTTTTTTTTCGTTTTTTGATTCAGACAACAAAAACGGAAAAACAGCTCTGTTTTATCATTTGTAGTTTTTTTGTTTAAAACGAAAAAATGAAAAAACATGGTATTTCCGTTTTCCCCTTATTTGGTTAAAACGAAATATCAGACTGACAAAAAGTACATGGACCGTACACAGACCTTCTTCTACTACTTCTTCTGTTTCTGAAATGGCAAACTACACTTCAACGTGATATTATTGGCTTGCAGCACTTGTGCGTCCATTTAGAAGCCTCCGTTGGCGCCCATTCTCTGGGACTTCTAAAAAAGAAATCGGATCATTTCCCGTTTTTTGTTGACCCACATCAAAACAAAAAATGAATGGCTGCAAAGTACAAGGACCGTACACAGAAGCAGCTGCAGGAGGAGGAGAGGCTTTGCTCAGTCAGGCTCTGAAATAACATACTTACATACAATATATTTTGCCAGCTGCTTAAAAGTGGTTAATTTACAGCACACAGGGTAACACTTCATAAGTCAGCCTGCGTTTTAGAGTGTACCTCTCGCCCACTTTCCCGGGAGTTAGCGTATAACTCCCAGGAACTTATATGTACTTTCCCGGGAGTTAGAGCATAATTCCTCCCGGTCACTTTCCACATACTTTCCCAGGAGTTAGAGTATCCCTCGCGGTCACTTACCACATACTTTCCCGGGAGTTAGTGTATAACGACGCAGTCACTTGGCACATACTTCCCTGGGAGTTAGAGTATCCCTCGCAGTCACTTAGCACATACTTTCCCGGGAGTTAGAGTATAACTCGTCACTTATGTAATTTAATTTCCTTCTATGAATCTGTATATGTATGAAGTGCAACAAATGCTTTTGCCCTTTGCTCATGGCAGTTGATTCAGTCACTTTTATGTAGCCTATGTGTCATCAGGCAATTTCACCCACACTCCAGGGTTTTAATATTTATGTTTTGTTTACATTTCATTGAATGAGTTTGAATATGAATATGTCAAGAAATGGGTCTATATTCTGCAAATTGCCTAATTAACGGGCAGGCTGGAGTACAAAACAAACTTACCCCTCTCAAGTGCACATCTCTGGAAGTCTTGTAGTGCCATCCGAGGACGAAAGACAAACAATACAGTAATGTAATAATATAGCCTACATATATCTTAAAATACACAATAATGAGTCATGAAAAGTTATAAAATGTTTTTATTATTTAATTACACAGAAACCACATGGTAAGTGCTGTTCTCACATCTACAGCGTACTTTCACCAAAACTTACAGGGAAACTAGGCAGTACTTTCCACCTAAGTATATACTAACAAAAGAGACTGGGCTGGAATATGAAGTTTGCACTGCTTGCCCATCCTTAGTCTGAAAGTGCTAGGTAATTTCCACAAAACTTACAGGGAAACTAGGCAGTACTTTCCACCTAAGTATATACTAACAAAAAAGACTGGGCTGGATTATGAAGTGTGCACTGTTTGCCTGTCCTTAGTCTGAAAGTACTGGGTAATTTCCCCAAAACTTACAGGGAAACTAGGCAGTACTTTCCACCTAAGTATATACCAACAAAAGAGACCGGGCTGGATTATGAAGTTTGCACTGTTTGCCTGTCCTTAGTCTGTAGCGTGGCACTCAGATGTTAACCCTTTAAAAACAGTTAGTTCAATGCTTCACAAGGTAACAATATTACCAGAAAATAGTACAAAGATAAATCAAAGTGTCCCTGACAAAAAATAACAGAGTTCCACTGGTTGTCTTATTCAAGTTCAGTTTTGTTCCTTCTGTTATAAACTGTTCAGTTTAGTTTTAATCCTTTATTGTGACAAATTCACTTTTTAAGTCACAAGTCAAGTGGAAAAGGTCGTTGTGATACTACTACCACACTGGAGTGTGATGCTCAAGTGATGGAGACAGAAGAATGGATGGGCTCCTGCGGATAATAGGTGATCTTGATCCAACTCCTTGGGTCAGGCAGAGATCAGGTTCATGGGTGGCTCGCCATCTCTCTCGTCAGGTAGAATCTCAAATCCACATGTAATTTTCCATAGGATCTCAAAAACCTCACCTGTGTAGAAACAGAGCTGTTACTATTTTGCATCATCAACTTCAATTGTTTTATTGCCATAATCAATATCACATAAATACATCATAGCAACACAAAGTGAGCAGATGAATAACTTTTAACTGTACAGTTTTTCACAGCATGGAATACTTTATCCTGTCTTTACATTTCACATCATGAATTATTAGCCTATTAATCCATAACTTGTGATTATTAAGCATATTAATCAATTACAAATAATACGTATTTCCTTTTTATAGTTATTTTTATTTTATTTAGTTATATTTCCTTTTACTACTACAAAGTTAATGTTTTTAACCATTTGTTTAACATTTTTCAACTTAACTATGAATAACAAAATCATGTATGCTATTAACACACATATTTCGAAACTGTGGGCTACACCAGTACACACACTGTGTTACGCTTGACTATTCATCGTTAATAACATCCATAACCAACTGTAATAGTGCAAATGTATAGAGTACACTACTAACAGAAATACAAATGGCAACGACCTTGAGGCAAAACAACTGTAGCACTTTACTGTTAGGAGTAGGTTGCAACGCCAAGTTAGTGTGGTATAACAGTTGGAGGGAAGCACACACTTTACACGGCGGCGGGCACCGATATCATCTGCAGCACGAGCTAACATCGCTACCTGCGTTAGCATTAACTCACCAAGACATTGATAAACGCGGTAAAACTCCCATCGCACAGGTCCTCGGTTCCTCCCTCACGTCTCCTGCGAGTATCTCGGAGTGTTAGCTTTGTGTTTATATCAACATTTCACACCATAGACATTGTGTAATTTCACTTGTTTCTCTTTGTCGTCTGCTTGTGTCATTCCTGCGCCTATGAGTAGAAGCTCCTCGCTGAGAGGTGGGACTTTCTACCTTTAACCAGTGGGAAGTGTGCACCTCCCTGTTTGACCAATGACAGCTGGTCTAAGCACAGTGACTGTGATTGACACCTTGTTTGATCAATAAGACTATGCCAGAGCGATGAAGTTAGATTGACAGGTAAAAACAAACAAACAAACATTCAAGCAACTTGAAGACAACTGAGGGATGATACGGGAATATTGTAAGAAATAAACTCTACTTCTCTGTAAGTAGAAACAAAGGTTTCTACTTACTCTAGTTTCTACTAGAGTATTCTACTTGCAGTTTCTACTTGCAGCTCGTGCTGCAGATGATATCGACGCCCGCCGCCGTGTAAAGTGTGTGCTTCCCTCCAACTGTTACACCACACTAACTTGGCGATGCGACCTACTCCTAACAGTGAAGTGCTACAGTTGTTTTGCCTCAAGGTCGTTGCCATTTGTATTTCTGTTAGTAGTGTACTGTATACATTTGCACTATTACAGTTGGTTATGGATGTTATTAACGATGAATAGTCAAGCGTAACACAGTGTGTGTGTACTGGTGTAGCCCACAGTTTCGAATATGTGTGTTAATAGCATACATGATTTTGTTATTCATAGTTAAGTTGAAAAATGTTAAACAAATGGTTAAAAACATTAACTTTGTAGTTAAAAAGGAAATATGTATTATTTGTAATTGATTAATATGCTTAATAATCACAAATTATGGATTAATAGGCTAATAATTCATGATGTGAAATGTAAAGACAGGATAAAGTATTCCATGCTGTGAAAAACTGTACAGTTAAAAGTTATTCATCTGCTCACTTTGTGTTACTATGATGTATTTATGTGATATTGATTATGGCCATAAAACAATTGAAGTTGATGATGCAAAATAGTAACAGCTCTGTTGGTAGGTGAGGTTTTTGAGATCCTATGGAAAATTACATGTGGATTTGAGATTCTACCTGACGAGAGAGATGGCGAGCCACCCATGAACCTGATCTCTGCCTTGACCCAAGGAATTGGATCAAGATCACCTATTATCCGCAGGAGCCCATCCATTCTTCCATCTCCATCACTTGAGCATCACACGCCACTGTGGTAGTAGTATCACAACGACCTTTTCCACTTGACTTGTGACTTAAAAAGTGCATTTGTCACAATAAAGGATTAAAACTAAACTGAACAGTTTATAACAGAAGGAACAAAACTGAACTTGAATAAGACAACCAGTGGAACTCTGTTATTTTTTGTCAGGGACACTTTGATTCGTCTTTGTATTATTTTCTGGTAATATTGTTACCTTGTGAAGCATTGAACTAACTGTTTTTAAAGGGTTAACATCTGAGTGCCACACTACAGACTAAGGACAGGCAAACAGTGCAAACTTCATAATCCAGTCCGGTCTCTTTTGTTGGTATATACTTAGGTGGAAAGTACTGCCTAGTTTCCCTGTAAATTTTGGGGAAATTACCCAGTACTTTCAGACTAAGGACAGGCAAACAGTGCACACTTCATAATCCAGCCCGGTCTCTTTTGTTAGTATATACTTAGGTGGAAAGTACTGCCTAGTTTCCCTGTAAGTTTTGGTGAAAGTACGCTGTAGATGTGAGAACAGCACCTACCATGTGGTTTCTGTGTAATTAAATAACAAAAACATTTTATAACTTTTCATGACTCATCATTGTGTATTTTAAGATATATGTAGGCTATATTATTACATTACTGTATTGTTTGTGTTTCGTCCTCAGATGGCACTACAAGACTTCCAGAGATGTGCACTTGAGAGAGGATATATAGAATATAGAATATAGACCCATTTCTTGACATATTCATATTCAAACTCATTCAATGAAATGTAAACAAAACATAAATATTAAAACCCTGGAGTGTGGGTGAAATTGCCTGATGACACATAGGCTACATAAAAGTGACTGAATCAACAGCCATGAGCAAAGGGCAAAAGCATTTGTTTTTACTGCACTTCATACATATACAGATTCATAGAAGGAAATTAAATAACATAAGTTTTGGGAAATTACATAAATGACGAGTTATACTCTAACTCCCGGGAAAGTATGTGCTAAGTGACCGTGAGGGATACTGTAACTCCCGGGGAAGTATGTGCCAAGTGACCGCGTCATTACACACTAACTCCCTGGAGAGTATGTGGTAAGTGACCGCAAGGGATACTCTAACTCCTGGGAAAGTATGTGGTAAGTGACCGGGAGGAATTATGCTCTAACTCCCGGGAAAGTACAAGTAAGTTCCCGGGAGTTATACGCTAACTCCTGGGAAAGTGGGCGAGAGGTACACTCTAAAACGCGGGCTGACTTATGAAGTGTTACTGCACACAGTTACTAAATATCATACAGTCTCTGGCTTTTGTTTGATATTTAGTGTCAGCAAAAAATGTTGCACATCTCCCATCTGTCGTTAGCACAGTTAGCTTGTTTATTATAATACACAAATGTCACTGTCACACTGAACCTCATTTAAACTGTCAAACTCTATATGGGGAAAAAAAAAAACAATTGTCAAACATTTGTATTGAAGAGCTGAATCTGTTTTTACTGGGATAATCAGTCGGGCACAGCCCTGGATCTATCAATTTGGCAAATTCCTGGTATATAATAACAGAAATTCCTTCAGTAGGTTGTTTATTGCTCTGTCGTTGCACTTCTTATGACATCCCGATTCCAACCAATAGTGTCACCAAAAAGGTCAAGTTTCCCAAGAAGAACAGAGCCATCAGCAGGACATCAACTGTTTTCTAACAATTCAATGCCATATACGTTAGAGGTCAGCAGTATGTTATTGTTTGATTATTTATTATTTTTATTATTATTTTCTTTTAGCCTTTTTTGTCTTACCAGTTCTGATTCCACAGGATCTGCGATTGCAAAAAGACAAGAGAAAAGTTACAGCTGCTGCAGGGTACTTACACATTTTTTCCACAGTAAATATTTTGTGTGTGTGTGTGGACAAGACAAAAAGGACCCTTAAATATCTTTCTCAAGCTTGACACATTTGCAATTTTCTGGAAAACAGCTGGGCTTAGAGTCAGATTCTTTCATTTTAATCTCTTAATTCATCCGCACCTTTGCTCTAATTGCTCTATGCTCTTAAAATGTCAAATTTTTATACTTTTTTCATTTTCTCTAAATCCTTTTTTCAAGAACTTGTCAGAAATTGTTTTGTCAAACATCCCAAAACTTTGCCGGGATCAGCTACAGACATTGCTGATCTAAAGTTATTAACAATTTTCATCAACCCTTTTTGAAATTATAAAATTGTGTCTTTAAGTTAAGTTTTACATAGATGCTCATGAATCAAAATTGGCTTAAAGCAGCTCTTACCTTTCTTGCATTTCACACAGCAGTTGAAAAAATTTGATCATCCACATCTCCCACCTCCCTCCAAAGTCGCATCCCCCTCCTCCTGCAACTCCATCTCCCTCCAAAGGCCTACCCCCCCACATCCTGAGAGCAGAACTGGGAGATCCTCTTCACATCACAGCACCATGAATTTTTTGTGTATATTGCCAGACTGCCACCATGGAGCTTACCAGATGATGCAGCCTCCCTGTCTGCTTCATGTAGTGTTAGCCCCATTAGCTCAATACCGGAGTCTGATATGTTACCATTCATCCATGTCTCAGTGAACACAAGGACACAGCAGTCCACGTGGGGAAGACAAACAGGACACTCGGCCTGCAATGATTGGCCAGAGTTTTCTTAGAACCATATGAGAATGGTGTAATTATGAGTTTTTATTTCTGGTTGAATTCACTTACATTTTAGTGTGCCATCAGCTTATTAATAGCATTTTAACCTAAACAAAGAAAAGTGTAAAATTTCCAGAAAGGTAAGTGTTGCTTTAAGTGTAATATGTATTGCTGAGTACTTTAATTCCCCAAAATGTGGTTCAGTTGTTATAAACTGACATGCTAAGGCATTAACATGTGGAATGTTTGGTACTCTGTTTCTGTACCCCTACTTTCACCTCTGGGGGTGCCCCACCTATAAAGGGTTGTCTCCCACCTTGCCTCCCCTGCTGTGGGAGAGGTAAGCAACATTGCTCTTAGGGTAATTTATGTGTTTTAGCGCTGTTAAGCTATGTTTATAAGTTCCTTTTATGCTAACATAATCTTGTGTTGCTTAATTTGTGTAGGGGTTGGAGTTTGTATGTTGTGTATGATGGAGGATTTTGTTTTTGCCAGCTGCTGTCAGGTATGTTTTCTCTGTTTCATTGTGCTTAATTGACTGTAACACGCCACTTGTTGTAGGAATAAATGAAGATTGCCCCCAAAGATATCCACAGTCTGAGCCTCTTCAAATCTACACAACGCAGACATCACTAGGGTCCACCGGTTACATACGTTCATGTTCCAGCTTGCAGACAAAGGTAAGCTGTTCACCCATTGGGGTGTCCTATCTACTATCGACAGAGGGTTGCATACAACTTATTCGACCCTCTGGATTTTGTTGCTCTGGTTACCACTCAAGGCAAGCTATGCTCTGTGAGCCCACATGGAAGAGGGAACCTGGGACTTTGTTACCATGTAACAAAGGGGACCTGTGGATGACATGGACAGACTCCCTGAAAGTCCTTGAAAGTTTAGAGCACCATTCTCCCTCTACAGGTTTGTGTGTCTTCTGTGATGCTTCAACTGAAGTCACCAATGTTGAAGGGGAAACCAAGAAGGGTTTGTTTTAGGTAAGGCAAAAATCGCACCATGAGCAAAACACACAATACCAAGTCTGAAGCTGTGGGCTGCAGCATTGGCAGTGAAGTTAGCAATGCTTGTCACTTCAAAAATCATTATTGACATTGATGCCACAAGTGGCCACCAGTTCTTCCTAAGTAATAAAAGTCATAAAAGTGACAAAGCAACTTCGACTGTCTCCTTTCCTCTCTTCTTTTCCTTTTCTTTGTCTGTCTATCTCACAGAGCAAGCAGCTTTATCATCAGCACTGCGCTCTTGGGCTTTCTGTTATTCAGCTTTTGAGCAGGAAAAATTGTTGAAGTCTGACATATTTGAATCTCTCCGGTCATAATGTCTGATATAAATATTTCCCTCTGCAAATATGTTAGCTGAATACCATGTTCTAACAGCAAGCAAGTGCCTCTCTGTCCCACTAAATATGTTAAATACTATGAATGTTTGTAATGTCATGTAAACAAACCTCTGTACCTGTCAGCAGTGTACTCATGTAAACAAACCACGAAGGATATCAGCTGTGTGCTTGAGATCATATGTAGGACTTAATCACTTAAAAGATGGGTGAGTACTTGTTGTCTTCCTACATTTGTACTTTTTAAACAGAAAACACATGGTTTATATTGTGATATTTACTGGAAATGACATACAATGTAACAAACTGCAAGTAAGCTGTCAGTGATGGTCATTAAAGGAAACTTTCAGCTCTGGTTTGCATGTTTGCGGGTTTGAGGTTTGGGTTCAGGTCATTGATTAATGCATGTGTTTAAGAGTCAGGTGCAGAACAATTATGGTAGATGATAATACAGCAGATGTTCAAAATCCCAGTGTATTTGGATAGCTGGATAAGAAAAGATATGTGTCCTCTAATAGAACTGTGGCTGCCTTGTCCTAAAGTCCCACAATGCTTTCCATAGCTCCCCCCCTTCCTTTTTAAAAATGTTTCTCAAAGTGCACCAGCTCGTGCCCATTGTAACAACATCAACAGAAAGTTGAAAGAAAGTTTCCACTCCCAGGCTAGATTTTCTAAGGCCTGAACACAGAGCCAAGAGGAGGAGCAGACCTCTAGTTTTCTGTCAGTCTTGAGTTACAATATGCTCAGATATTATTATGGGATTTTTACCCAGTGTAACACTTTATATTAAGGTACTGTAATAAGCATGCTTAATAAGCACCAATTAACAAGTTAATGAGCACTTATAAGTCAGAATAAGATGTTTATTACCATTAATAAGACTATATAAGTGTTAATTATAGCATAATTAACAGTTATTATTGCATATAGGAGCATTATAAGCACTTAATAGAAACTTGATAACACTTTATAAAGCTATCCTAAATATTAATGTCTATTTACATTAATTATGATTTATAGGGGGTAATTATAGAATAATAACCACATTTATTACTGGTTTATAAGACACTATAAGACCCTATCAGATTAAATTAATAAGGTGTTATTAATAGTTAATAATGATTCTTTGCAACTACTACTACTGGATCTTAAGTGGGAACAGTGTCGTATAAAGGTTAATAAATTATTAATATGCTCTCAGGGCTCGAAACTGAGAGTGAAATGTGTGTGAAGATGCATATGGTTGAGATACAAGAGTGACAGTAAATTGTGTGAAGCAGGATGAGCAGAGTGAATGTGTTAGGAGCACTGATGAGCTGTGTGTTATGTTGAGCAGGCTAATGGATATAGGCTGCGTCATGTTCATGCTAACTCCTGCTCATTTGCTAACGCCATAGCCTGACTTTTTTTTTTTCTTTTTTTTTTTAAACCCAACCACCACCATCCCTAGTGGAGACGTTTGTTTTCTCTCTATTTTTTTTCTCTTCCTCTCTTTTTTTCCCTTTTATTTTTCATTCTCTTTTTCTCATTTTTAATGTCAATCATTCATCACCTTCCCGTGATCTCCTGTCACCCCTGGCATACAGAAATGAAGTTCAGTGCAAGCAGGTGGTGATTACACACAATACAAACAAACAACATCACTTCATCATAACACAAACAGAAACAAACCAACAGACAAAAAATAATAATAAATTATGGCTGCTGGTCGGGTCCAGGCAATTTTAGGCATAATTAGGCAATTCTGAACAACAAGCAGAGTGTAGGAAGATGAAAAAAAGGTGGTATTCTAAGCATAAGAGACTATGCTCTATCTCACTGAGCTAATTATCAAGAGACAACTCTACGGTATATATGTTTAAAACTTCTTCTAGCTCATTATAGGAATTCTACAGCTGCAATGATACTCAATAACTCAAACACATAATTAATCCACAACAACACAACATGATGGATTGATTGTTTCAGGCATCAGTGTTGGAGTTACCTTCGCAGATTTGAGGATATCCTCCTCAAATCTTCCTTTGTCATGGTTTTGGACCTTCAGTCAGACAAAGTGAGATGTTTGTGGATGCCAGATTGGCACATTGGATATTTTAGACAACATCCCTTATAGTGTATATATATGTTTTCAAGACAGGGGTACATCTTTGATCCAAGGTTAAAGGGGCAATAAGCGAAATTCATCATTTCTAGATTGAAGGAATTAAAAAATTGCTATGTGAAGAACTAGAGTTGTAATTTCATCTGGAGTATAGCATGACCTCACACACCCTCTCTCTGTGTTGATCTCCAGCCCATTGTTTACAAGCCGGTCCGGCTGCGCGTTCATGTACGTTCATGTGATCCTTGTTAGCGAAGAAGTTGTCGGATAAAGAAAGGGACAGAACTCAGATTAACATTGGCCTTGCATTTCCAAGGTGGAGAGCACTGCGAGAGCTAAAGGGGCTACAATCTGACTCGGAGCTAGCTCTTCTTCTCCTGGACAGGTACAACATAAAGTCAAATGTCTGTTTTAATTAGTGTTACAGTAACGTTAGGCACATGTCGCTATGTCAATTCAATTAAATTTAATGTTACAATCGTAGCATGGGTTAATGTCCGGAGCTTCGGTCCCAGCAATGGGTCAGGCGTTACGGTTGTGTTAGGTGTGTAGCCCGGCAGCCCAGCTAATTTGCAATTAGCATTGTAATACACAACAGCCCGGCGGGCAGTCTGGCGGCTGTGTTTGGGTATTCCCCTGCCTACTTCAATGATGGTCCCTGTAATAAATGTAATATATTTGCTGAAATGGAGGCAAGGCTCAGAGACTAGAAGAGCTGGTAGAAGCGCTCCATAGCTGCAAGCTACTCCAGTAGCCGTAGTAGCTCTAGTGCTAACTGTGGGAGCTAAAGCTAACATTCCTCTCTTCTCCGGGAGCAGGGCTCACGGTGAAGAGTTGGAACATTAGCATAGTAGCTGACTAGTGCTAAGGCTAACATCCCCACGCCAGAGCTCGCCGGAGCTGAGAAGCAGGCTCCCGGAATGTTTGCATAGCAGCCGACTAGTGCAGGCTAAGAGCAGAGGCAGACTGCTTTGTTTTGCTCTACAGGCAGTGCACAACAGCGAACCTAGCGGTGAAACGATTTTGCTTATTGCCCCTTTAAGACTTTTAATCTGCCATTGCACTACCTTATACAAAAAGAATAGGTTTTCCTAACGAAGAGGTGCTCATCCCATAACTAAGAAAAAGCCAGTTTACTCTTTCTAAATCTCATACTGATGTTTCTTTTTTATAAATATGTTTGTTATTCTGTTCCCAGCAGCTCAATGGTCCATTTGTTAAGAAGTCATAATCTATTTCATCATAAAACACTGAATGTGTGATATATGTAAAAGCCCATGTGAAAAATGTAATACACACACACTAAAACAAATCATATTACAACATAGAAGTTACATCATATAATTATGGCATGCCCTTCAAATTGTGGATGAGTGGCTGAAGTGATCAGACTCATAATATACAAAGGAAAGAAAAAACTCAAGAACAAGAAAGTAAGAATATCATTAACTGCTAGCAATTATGAACAAACTGGCCTGATCTAGCTTAAAGCTAAACATTATCCATGGTGACAAAGATGAAAACATTTAAAATGTAAAAGTAGCTCTTGGATAGACTCTGCATATCGACTGATAGTTAAGCCAAATAAACAGGGAAAAGTGTTGACAAAGAGTATTTGTCTCTCCGCCAAACTGCCTGGATCATAATTATTTTAACCTTAATGGTCTCTAATCCACATAGCATGATGCCTGAACATAGGACTTTCACATTAGAATGTCCATTCTGCCTTAGCTGAGGCTTGAACTCACAACTTCTGAGACTGAGGTCCGTCTTCTATCTCACTGAGCTAATTGGCAAGTGACAGTTCATGTGTGGCTTCACAAATTGACTAAGCCAAGCATCAGGGTGCCAGACAGTAGTCATCCATGCCATGGAAAAGCAAATTTCAAAGTGAAAGTTCCAAAGCTGTAGCACATATGTTTGATTTGTTATGAATTTTCAAAGTTTTCAAAATTTAGAGGCTTGCTGTAGCGCCACCATCAGGACTATTGTCTTGTGTTTCCAGTTGAGGACATCTGGCATGGGACTGGACCTTTATGAAAAATTTGGGTAGATTTCTCATATGGAAATGGTGCACAAGCTGAGGCTAGAACTCACAATCTTCAACACCAAGAATCATCCTCTATCTCACTGAGCTATCACATGTAGCTTCACAAATTGACTAAGCCAGTCACCTGTGTGCAAGACAGCAGCTGTTAGTATGTAAAGGCAGATTTCAAATGGCTGTCAAAAATTCAGTTATTAAGACAAAAATCTGAAAATAAACAAATTGCATCTAGACAGCATGGAGATGTTGGTAATTTGTTTTTAACAATGATTTATTAGCTCCATAAGTGAAAAACTGATGTTTAAAAATGCCATTTTTGCATTGACTCCAATTGTTCGCATAAGAGCGAAATTCAAAATGCTGTAAAAAAATTCAGTTTTTGAGATAAAATTCTGATATTTTCCAATCATCTACCATGACTCCAAAATTTTGTCATTTTTTTAATGAACACTGAAAATGTATTTAGCAAAAATTTGCAAGTAAATGTTTACAATACCGTTTACAGTCAAACATTTTGATGCACCGTAGCAAGTTTGGTGTCAATTGAGCAAAAATTGTGGGAGGAGATAGGTTTAATAAGTTTTACAGTTTTTGAAAAAAACAGAGTGATGGACTTCATAATTTGCAATAGGTTTAAATGTACAAACATTTCTTCAGTATTGGGGCTACATTTTGGTGAAAGTTGCAAATCTGTAGCACATATGGTTGATTTGTTGTGAATTTTCAAAATTTTGAACTTTAGAGGCTTGCTGTAGTGTCACCATCATGACTATTGGCCTGTTTTTGCAGCTGATGTAATCTGGCATGGGACTGGACCTTTGTGCAAAGTTTGGTGATTTGGTGAACTGGTGTTTAAGGAAGCTCTTAAATCTATAGATGTTTAAAGATTCTACTCCAGTTGCCTTATAAATGAACATTTTCCCTAAAATATAATTAAATTAACAGTATAGGTCTTTGTTTTTGTAACATCCCCCAGCATCACAGAGAAGAGGTTCAGCTTCAGTTGTCATTTTTGAGCACATTTTTTTAACCTCACCCCTAAATGCGGATACAATGTGACAACACCAAAAAAGATGGACTGTTGATTCAGATTCTGTTCCACAAAACCGGCATTCGTCTGATTCCCTAATACCCCATATGTTTATCATTTTTCTAGTTGCTAGATAATTATAAATTATTTTCAATTAAAGATATCTTGTAAATGAGTCAACAGTTTTATATATCAAACTAAAAACCCGTTTCCATGGTATAGAGCAGTCTAAAGTATCCTCCCATTTTTGATAAGTACTGTAAGGAATACTTCCTAAGGACCGGTATGTTAACTAAAAATTATAAATGTTTCGATTTATCTTCCTGTTTTGCAGCCATTTGTGATTTTTTTATAGCTGGCTGACCAACTGACAGTTTATAATTTCCATCACACTTTTTTCTTTTCAAGAGCATTCTAAGAGCAGAAACCAATTGATTAAAGGATTGGAGGGAACAGATACTGCAATACATATCAATGAATTAGTTGTAACTCATAAGATTTCCTTCTTCATTAACAAGATCATTTATGAACAAAACACCCTGTTCAAAAAGACTCTTCCAAAAAACTGGTTTCCCTTCAATTACAATATTGGAATTAAGCCATATAATCAGCTGCAAAACATTGTCTCTGCCCTCTGGAGGATTAAACTGAAAGCATAACCAACTCTGTATAACCTCCTTAAGAAACACAGATGAATTTTTCAGTATTTTCTCAACTGAACCCGTATGACAAGGTTGAATTTGCAAAAAATGGTAGAGCCTTTGTTGGAACAATGGATGAGTACCTTCTAGTAACTTGGATAAAAACCAGTCCTTATGCAGGTACATTTTTTGAATAAAGGTAGCTTTAAACGTGAGGCATAATGCCTGAAGATTTAGTAGTTTTAACCCCCTATTTCATAATCATTATAATATACTACACTTCTAATTTTTTCTGGTTTATGACTCCAGAGGAATCCAAAAATCTTTTGTTCAAAAGTCCTGAAAAAGGACTGTGATGGGCTGGGAAGTGACATGAAAAGATAAGTAAATTGTGACATTACAAGTGAATTTACCAGAGAGATTTTACCAAGAAGTGTTAAGGTTTTTCCCCACCATGGCTGTAAGATTTTGTCCATCTTAACCATTTTGTTATTATAATTTACTGAACATAGATCCTTCAGATCCTCAGGAATCACTATCCCAAGTACATTAACTGGCCTGTTGGTAACATGAAGTTTGTAACCTTTAAAGCACCTATTCTGAGAATCACACATTTCCCAAAATTTGGTTTTAGACCAGATATTTTAGAAAAAAGGTCTAAATCTTCCAGAAGGGATTTCAAACAAGCATTTTAGTTTTTAGACCCCCCATTTCAAGCCCCTCCACCTCAATATTTGATCTTGATTTAACTGCTAACATTTCAATTGCAATTATAAACAGATATGGGGACAGTGGACACCCTTGCTTTACCCCTCTTAATAGAGGAATAGACCCAGACATATATCCATTATTAATAATTTTGCAGCTGGTGCCATTATAAAGCGCTCTAACCCAATTAATCAACGATTAATTAAAATTAAAGAATTCCATACTCTTAAAAATGAAATCTAAACGAATTTTGTCAAAGGCCTTCTCTAAATCAGCGCTAAATATCAAGCCAGCCTTTTTCCTTAATTCATAGTTTTCCATAACTTCTACCAATTGTCTTATATTATTACCAATGAAGCGACCCTGCATAAAGCCTGATTGATCCTGATGAATAATATTTGATATTACTTTGTTCAATCTGTGAGCTATACACTTTGCAAGTATATTAACATCGTAACATTGAAGTGTGATTGGTCTCCAGTCCTTAAGATATACTGGGTCCTTATATTGGCCATTGGGTTCTTGTTTAAGAAGAAGTGAAATAAGGCCCTCTTTTTGAGAAATAGATATCTGACTATCTCAAGGCAATTGAATCGAACGCAACTAGACTTGGTTTTGTCTTAGAAGACGTTTCACCTCTTATCCAAGGCGGAGGCTTCATCAGTTCATGCTTGTCTGACTAGGCTGGAACTAGTCTGACAAACTGGTGTGGAAGCACCCAGGTATTTAACCTCTGGGGAGGTCTTCACAAGGCCAATGATGTCACTGGTTCGTTAGTGCTCCAATGGTGTGTCAACGACAGTCGTTGAAACTCCTGCTGCAACGGTTGTCACTGGAGTCATTAGAGTCACATGAGGCCATTTGTGAACGACCGTTGTTTTTAGAGGTTAAGTTGTTAAGCCTCCTGGGCGCTAATGAATCTTTTTTGAAAAATTTCTTTGTTGAAGTCTCAAAAACAATTTAGTGCATTTCTTGCCTTCTTCCATCCATTCTGCCCTATTTTGATAATAACTTTTATATGATCTATCTTCAATTAGACAATCTAATTCCTTTTGTTTATATTCTAAGCCATTTACCAGGTCAGTGGAATTTTCTATATAGTGAGTCAGGCTTTCGATTTCGGTTTTTAAGGTTTGCTCCTTTAATTTTCTTTTTTTTTTCTTCCAAGATATCACATGTCCTGTAAATGAACATTTAAAGGCATCCCAAACTGTCAGCGGGTTAGCTGTCCCAGTGTTAGTTATAAAAAAATCACTAATAAACTTCTCTGTCTTAAAGATAAATTCATCATCTTGTAGAAGACTCTGATTGAAATTCCAATACCCTAGACCATGCCTATTCTCTACTACAGAAATATTTAATGAAATAAGATGATGATCCGATCTTGTTTTATCCTCAATTAAAACGCTTGTAATTTTTGGGGTCAAGGAAAATGAGATTAAAAAATAATCGATCCTACTAGCCTGGTTCTGTCTTCTCCAGGTATATCTTCTCAAATTTGGATTCCTAAAGCGCCAAATATCAACTAAGTCTAAGGTCCATTAGGTTGCAAATTTTTGTACGTGCATGTGGGTGATAGTTATTAACAGAATTTCCTTTTCGGTCCAGAACTCCATCTAAGGCAGTATTAAAATCTCCCAACATTATGATTTTTCCATCAGTGTCTAACAGTTGAGTCCCTGTTTCATCAAAAAAATGTGGTTCATCTGTGTTTGGCGCATATATATTAATTAAACTTTTTCTTCTTGTATTATCAAGTTTAGGAATATCCACCTTCCCATTAAATCTGTATGAACTGAGCATAATTTAAAATCAAAATGTTTCTTAAAGAGAATCATGACACCCCTTGAATTACACTGACCATGAGAAAAATAGATCGGACCATCCCACTGTTTAGTCCAAGATATTTCATCCACCTTTACTGAGTGTGTTTCCTGCAAACAAAAGATATGCTGTTTAGTTTTCATAGTTTTATACAAACGGTGTCTGTCCCCCGACCACCTAAATTATTTAAATCTAAAATTAAACAAAGAGGAGTTGTGCATAACAACCTCATAAAAATTAAAACCTCTTCTGTGACAGAAAGACAAAACAGGAGAATTAAATGCGGACTGTTAAATATCAGGTCTCTATCATCTACAGCAGTGTTAGTAAACAAATTAATATCAGATAATCATATTGATTTACTCAGTCTCACTGAAACCTGGCTGTGTCAAGATGAATATGTCAGTCTCAATGAATCCACTCCTCCCAGTCACAATAATACCCACATTCCTCGAGGCAGCAGCCGAGGAGGGGGAGTTGCAGCCATTTTTAACTCTAGTCTGTTAATCAGCCCTAAACCTAAACTAGATTATAATTCATTTGAAAGCCTCGTTCTTAGTCTTTTACATCTGACCTGGAAAACCTCGCAGCCACTTTTATTTGTTATAGTGTACCATGCTCCTGGCCCGTATTCTGAATTTGTATCTGAATTCTCAGAGTTTTTATCCAGTTTAGTTCTTAAATCAGATAAAGTTATTATTGTAGGCGATTTTAACATTCATGTCGACGTTGATAATGACTCCCTGGCTACCGCGTTTATCTCATTATTAGACTCCATTGGCTTCAGTCAGGGTGCACATGAACCCACTCATTGTTTTAACCATACCCTCGATCTAGTTCTGACGTATGGAATTGAAATTGATAACCTAAAAGTCTTTCCACAGAATCCCTCGCTATCGGATCATTATCTGATTACTTTTGATTTCTTTTTACCCGATTATAGGCCACTCAGCAACAGTTACTATACTAGATGTTTATCAGATAGTGCTGTCGCAAAATTTAAGGAAAAGATTACTCCGTCGTTAAATTCAATACCAAGTCCCTCAGTAACAGAGGTTTCCTGTACCGACTTTGATCATTTTGTCGATAGTGCCGTAGGCTCGCTGCGAACAACACTTGACTCTGTAGCTCCTCTTAAAAAGAAGTTAAAAAAGCAAAGAAAGTTCGCTCCTTGGTATAACTGTCAAACCCGTAAGTTAAAACAAATATCGCGAAAATTTGAAAGGAATTGGCGATTGACCAAACTGGAAGAATCTCGTTTAATCTGGACAGACAGTCTCAAAACTTATAAGAGGGGCCTCCGCAATGCCAGGGCAAACTATTACTCAGCATTAATAGAAGAAAACAAGAACAACCCCAGGTTTCTTTTCAGCACTGTAGCCAGGCTGACTGAGAGTCAAAGCTCTATTGAGCCTTGTATTCCTTTAGCCCTTAGCAGTAATTTTATGAGCTTTTTTAATGACAAAATTCTAACTATTAGAGGCAAAATTCATGACCTCCTGTCCTCAGATAGTAGCTATCTAACCTCAAACACAGCTGTAAGACCTAATATATATTTAGATTGCTTCTCTTCAAGAATTGACAGCAGTGATTTCTTCATCTAAATCATCAACGTGTCTCTTAGACCCCATCCCAACTAGGCTACTTAAGGAGGTCTTTCCTTTAGTTAACACTCATATATTAGATATGATCAATATATCCTTATTAACAGGCTATGTACCACAGTCTTTTAAGGTAGCTGTAATTAAACCTCTACTAAAAAAGCCCACCAAGTCTGATTGCTTCAGACAAAGGACTTGTCTCTGTACTTGTTTTATTAGATCTTAGTGTGGCGTTTGACACAATTGACCATCAAATTCTACTGCAGAGACTGGATCACTTAATTGGCCTAAAAGGTTCTGCACTAAGCTGGTTTAAATCTTATTTATCTGATCGTTTTCAGTTTGTTGACGTTCATAATGAATCATCCTTACGTACCAAAGTTTGTTTTGGAGTTCCGCAAGGTTCTGTGCTCGGACCAATCCTATTTACTCTATATATGCTTCCTTTAGGCAACATCATTAGAAATCACTCTATAAATTTCCATTGTTATGCGGATGATACTCAGTTGTATTTATCGATGAAGCCAGAAGAAAGTAATCAATTAACTAAACTCCATAACTGCCTTAAAGACATAAAAACTTGGATGAGCACCAATTTCCTGATGTTAAATTCAGACAAAACTGAAGTTATTGTTCTTGGCCCCAAACAACTCAGAGACTCTTTATCTGATGACATAGTTTCTCTAGATGGCATTGCTCTGGCCTCTAGCACTACCGTAAGAAACCTCGGAGTAATATTTGATCAAGATTTGTCTTTTAATTCTCATTTAAAACAAACCTCACGGACTGCATTTTTTCATCTGCGTAATATTGAGAAAATTAGGCCTATCCTGACCCGAAAAGATGCAGAAAAATTGGTCCATGCTTTTGTTACCTCAAGGCTGGATTACTGTAACTCTCTATTATCAGGTAGCTCTAGTAAGTCCTTAAAAACTCTCCAGCTAATTCAGAATGCAGCAGCACGTGTACTAACAGGAACTAAGAAACGAGATCATATTTCTCCTGTTTTAGCTTCTCTGCACTGGCTCCCTGTAAAATCCAGAATTGAATCTAAAATCCTACTGTTAACTTATAAAGCTCTAAATGGTCAAGCTCCATCATATCTTAGTGAGCTCATAGTGCCATATTATCCCACCAGAACACTGCGCTCTGAGAACGCAGGGTTACTTGTGGTTCCTAAAGTCTCCAAAAGTAGATCAGGAGCTAGAGCCTTCAGCTATCAGGCTCCTCTCCTGTGGAATCATCTTCCTGTTACGGTCCGGGAGGCAGACACCGTCTCCACATTTAAGACTAGACTTAAGACTTTCCTCTTTGATAAAGCTTATAGTTAGGGCTGGCTCAGGCTTGCCCTGTACCAGCCCCTAGTTAGGCTGACTTAGGCCTAGTCTGCCAGAGGACCCCCCTATAATACACCGGGCACCTTCTCTCCTTCTCTCTTTCTCTCGTATTCTATTACTGCATCTTACTAACTTGGCCATTCTGGATGTCACTAACTCAGCTTCTTCTCCGGAGCCTTTGTGCTCCACTGTCTCTCAGATTAACTCATATCGCAGCGGTGCCTGGACAGCGTGACGTGTGTGGTTGTGCTGCTGCCGTGGTCCTGCCAGATGCCTCCTGCTGCTGCTGCCATCATTAGTCATTAGTCATACTTCTACTGTTATTATACACATATGACTATTGTCACACATGTATACTGCCAGATATTAATACATACTTTCAACATATTGTACCACAGTAGCCAGAACTATAACTATAATATTATTACTTTCAATAATGTTGTTGTAACCTACTGTCATTACCTGCATCTCTCTCTCTGTCTCTCTCTCTGTCTCATTGTGTCATGTGGATTACTGTTAATTTATTATGCTGATCTGTTCTGTACGACATCTATTGCACGTCTGTCCGTCCTGGAAGAGGGATCCCTCCTCAGTTGCTCTTCCTGAGGTTTCTACCATTTTTTTTCCCCGTTAAAGGGGTTTTTTTGGGGAGTTTTTCCTTATCCGCTGCGAGGGTCATAAGGACAGAGGGATGTCGTATGCTGTAAAGCCCTGTGAGGCAAATTGTGATTTGTGATATTGGGCTTTATAAATAAAATTGATTGATTAATTGATTGTTTCTTTTCTTTCAACCATGAGAATATAATACGTTTTTTTTTTGTAATCAGCAAGATCATTACAGTTGTAACTTGCAATGCCTATGTCGTCACTTACTATATTACTAGTAGACATAGATATTATTCATAACTTTATCTTTATTGGGATTAATCTCTGATAAAAATCTACTGCAGTTGGGTTTATTTATGGTATTATTTATTGACCAGAACCTACCACACATAACATCAAACATAAGACTACAGAAACATAAAACACATAACAGATAACAGAAACCCCATCTACCATCCCACAATCCATAGTCGTTTACCTTAAGAAGAAAGAAAAAAAGAAGAAGGAAAAAACCCATCCAAAGACCCAAATTAACATTTATAACAGCTCCTATGTAACAATTAAAGAAAAAAATAAAAAGAGATAAGAAAGAAAAGGTGTGGGAATTATTTAGGAATCTTTATTGGGGGGCAGTTCTTCTTATTTAGAAATCTTTATTGGGGGGCAGTTCTTCACACTGTAAGGTCATAACTTTACAGTTCTTAGGGGGAAGTTTCCTGTTTTGCTAAACATTTTATTAGGGGGGGCAATCTCCTTTGCGAGTACAGTTGGTGGGTGCAACCTGGGTTCAGAGCTTTGGAATGGTATAAAGGTCTGTACATCCTTCAGGTTGACAGAGAACCCTGCTCCTCTCTCCATGCACATGTAATAAAGAAACTTGATTCCTCACACCGAGTCCATCACTTCTTCAGAGAGGAGAATTTCCCTCACATTTGGCGACGAGGATTGGATGGACGTTCTGCTGATCGACGTCTGTGCCTTGACTGAGGGTTAAACTGCCAACAGGAGTCTCTAGGAGACTTAGGGAAAGTTCCGCTCCGACAAATGGAGGACCTCGCCTGAGGTCAGGAATGGGTGGTGGACAGCGGACGCTCCATCTACTTGAACCCTAAAGTCCCCCAATTGGACCTCTAGAGCCTAATAAAGGCCTGGTGTGTATCAATACACTGATCAGAAGAATATAGTGATGTTGCCCATCAAATTTAACAGCAGAACCTCAGCTACAAGGCTGTAAAAAAACTTTTTACATGCCCCAAACTCAGTTTTAATATCAACTAAATAAACAACAACAACTAACTTCAACAACTCCAAACAGCACCGATATCCCGACCCACTCGGTATATTTCGGGCTCCAACTCGACCACAAGTTATTCAAAACACACACCATTCATCTCAAATGAAAGCTGAGACTCCACTCTTTCCACATTTCCACGTCACTCTCCCTTTAACCATCACAGAGTTACAGCCCAAAGAACAACAACAGAAATCTCTTTGCCAAAATATATTTGTAATATGGCTCTTACCTTATTAATTTTGCCATAAAATGCGCATTCTGCTGTTCATTCACGCTCCGTTCGTGTACTACCGGAAGTTGTCCGTCATTCAAATGAATCCGGGCGGAAAAAAAGGTTCTGGGGGAACAAAAACAATGACCACTCACAGCAGCCGATATCTCCCCACAACACGTTCTGCTGACTGATTGGCTTACAGTGCTATCAGTCTTGTTTTGGTGGGTATAGCGTCATTCTATTGGCTCTAACAAATCAAACGAGGTGTCAGTAGGTTCTTTCGAGATGAGCCAGGCGTGCGCAGATTCGATCACCGGCAATTGGCGCACAATGCATGCCGGTTAGTTTTGTGTCCAACTTCATCCCGACTTGCTCTGACGTATTACAAAAGTGGATGGCGATGAAGCCACGAGAGCGAGGCGGCCGCAGTTTTTAGAGCCAGGCGCTGCAGTTGCTCTCCACCGACTGCACCGCCTGGCTCTCACCTGATCTAACAGCTGATTGGTTTAGATGTCGACTCAACAATATGACGTTTTAGATAAACTACTCATTTTTGTTGAATTTTAGAGATTAAGATTGTATTTGTCTGATCTGAAGGTTTATTCTATGATCAGAAAACATGTTGTGTGACTGATGGTGAAGTTTAGTTGTCAGAGACTGAATACATTCATCATAAACTATACAGAGTCTACTGTACTATATTAATATTGGATGGTTTAACTATTTAAGTATTTAGCAACACAGAGACTTGTGGTCAGGGGGATGTGAGGATTCTTAAAATAACATCAGATGTGAAGCCCTGACTGTATCTGACTGAGCCTTAATGAAAGCTGTTGTCTTGTATTTTTTTTCCTCTGAAAATATGAATCTTATCATCAAACACAGTTTATTCAGCCTGTGTAGTTGAGGGGACAGGTCAAACTGATATGATGCTGATTTACAGGAGAATTCATGTCAAATGGAGGATGAACCATGAACATAAACTACGGATCACCTGTAAAGCATTTTAATAAATTAATCTATCATAATTAAAACAAACTGATATATGGGTCTGATCACCTTTTTAATGAACTGACCTCATTCCAGATAGGATGTTAGTGTGTCTGTGACTTCCTGTACAGACTGAAGGCTGCTGGAAACTGTCGGGAAATTGTCAGACTTCACCGCAGCTGCGGCTGCCTGCTCTCGTCTACTTTTCAGGCGAGGCGCAGTTCATCTCGAACGAGCCTATTCACTCAAATCGGCCAAGCCATCGCAGAGATATGGGCCTCCAAAGCCCAGAATAGAAACTCAGGTTCAAATGTAGTAGGTGCATATTGGTCAGTTTGGAGTGGGAAATAGAGTAAAAAAAAACGAAAACAGACAGTTCTATGTGTATACCCTAAACATCAGTAGGGATTTACAGAAACAAAAAATGAAAGATATAAGAATGTACATGACAAAAATCACATGCAAACCTGGTACAATTTTGGAGAGCTTGCCTGAATTTTCTGTACTAAAACCTCTCTTATATTGTTCTGCTTCACTTTATCAGAATCAACCTTTGCAGACTTAATGTTCACATATTGTACTATGATGTGATAGAGGGTTAGAGCGGATTTGTGCTGTGTACCATCTTCATTTACTCTTCACATATAACACATATCCTACTGATATTTACACATCTTAACAAATCTCACAAGTGTTCCCTTTACCATGACACCAAAAGTATTCAAATAGACCTTGTGGTTGCAGAGATATATTCATTTCATTATGGATATGCAATTTTTGAGCAGAGGCCTATAAAATAGGGTCAGGGTTTATTTAAAACAACCAACTTGTCTTCACTCAAGAATAATATTTTCTCAGAACAGACATCGCCATGAAAAAAGACAGGTGAGGAGGGGTCATGTTATGATTCCTAGACAAAGAACTAATGCTATGAAAAAAAAAAACAAAAACGTTATGTATAGAGCTATTTCTGAGTGGAATAAGTTGCCATATTTCATGACTCAAGCAACAAGTAAATAAAGTTTTAAAAAAAACAGCTAAAAATGTTATTCTTGGGTAAAGGCCTGAAAAATACTTGACCTGTTTGTGCTTTCATTTTTGCTGATTTTTGTTTTATGAAATTCCTATCTCAATGCAGTTGGTAAAATGTTATAAATTTTATTGTTAGCAGGTACTGCGTGTGTGTGTGTGTGTGTGTAGGGGGAATTTAGGGATGAAATTGTATTCATGTATGCATTTATGTAACATATTATTGTAATTGTATTTATATGCATGTTTTAACACGGACCCCAGGAAGACTAGCTGTTGCATTAGTAACAGCTAATGGGGATCCAAATAAACAAATAAACAAATAAACACTGTTCCCACTTTAGATCAGGTAGCTGCAAAGATGCATTATGAGCTGTTAATAAGTACATATTAATAATCTATCAGTCCTTCCAGAAAAATGCAGAGTTTTTTTGTGATTGTTGCGAGCAAGGATCCTTGATTATGCAGCACGTTTTCTTAAAAAATGCGATGGAATATGCAGGATATTTATGCAATTTTATGCGATGAAATTGCGGGAACTTGCAAAAATTGCGGGAATTTGCAAAAACTGCGGTTTGATGAAAAATAGAAAAACAAGTGATTCCCCCAACACCCTGTTCTCAATAGGCTACTACCTTAATGTCATTTCTCATTACTTCCTATGATAAGCAAGCATACTACATCACAGAAAGTGCAGGGAATATTTAAGTTCTCATCTTGTTTTATTTCAGACCTTAATAAACACATGGCTCAAACTTATAAAACACTGCTGAGTCAAACAAGTTCTGTAGCTTTACAAAAGGAATATGCTACAACTTCTGTAAAAATGAATAAATAAAACAAAACATTGCTGAGTCAAACAAGTTCTGTAGCTTTACAAAAAGAATATGCTACAACTTCTGTAAAAAATTAATAAATAAAATATAACAAAACATTGCTGAGTCAAACAAGTTCTGTGGCTTTACAAAAAGAATATGCTACAACTTCTGTAAAAATTAATAAATAAAATAAAAAAATAAATAAAATGTGTGCTTCCTGTTTTACAGACATCTTCTGTTAAAATAAGTGCTTCCAATGCACAAAGTGCAATCTCTTACTGTAATGTAAATTTACATACTACTAATATACTTACAACTGTAAGGTTTTTGAAACTAGTATGATTTAACCCACTGGTAACAAAAAAGTGCAATCTTACAACTGTAAAGTTGCATCAACTCCTGAATGAAACTACAACAGTCCACTGTGAAAATGGAAACTATAACTGTGTAGCCTCTAACACTGGCCATTCATTCGCCATCCTCATCCTCCATCCCCTCTCCCTCAACATCCATCTCCTCCCCCTCCTCCATCTCCTCCTCCTCCTCCATCTCCGGTTCGCAGCTTTACGATGACGTTCATGTCGCGTAATTACGTCACTTCATAACGTTCCCAAGGCAACATGGGAAAAATGGCTGCTCTTGTGTTAAGTAAACGCATCACTTTCTGCTAAGATATATGTCACTTTTTTGCAATGAAAATGCAGGGATTATGAAATCATGTAAGACCCTAACCCGCATATTTCGTGTATTTTGTGTGGAAATCGGCTATTTATGCGGCAAAAGTGCAGCGTCTTTGAAAAAATGTGGCCCCCACATAAATATGCGGACTGATTATGCATTGAATTATATAATTGCATAATCGCGTTTTTCTGGAGCGACTGATTTATTAACATTTATACGACACCCACTTTAGATCCAGCAGCTGCAAAGATGCATTATGAGCTGTTAATAAGTACATATTAATAATTTATTAACATTTATACGATACTGTTCCCACTTTAGATCTGGTAGCTGCAAAGGATCATTGTTTACTTTTAATAAGTACATAATTAAGCATTTATTAACCATAATATGGCATTTATATTAACTTCTTATAGTCTCATTAATGTTAATAAACATCTTGTTAATATTGATAAATTGTCTAAACTCTTAAGGATGTTCTAGTACCCAATAATATCTTATAAGCCAATAATAAATGTGTTGTATACTATTATTAACACTCATTAGGTCTTATTAATTTCATCTTGTAGGGTCTTATAGTGTCTTATAAACCAGTAATAAATGTGGTTATCCTACTATTAAATGGAGAAACCTCTGTCCCTCTGTCCGTCTGTCATCATCCGTTTTCCTCCTCACTGCTATGTCAATGTGACGTGTGTTGCAAACGGTCTGGATTAGTGCAGAGATTGTTTAGTTGTGTGCAAGAATCTGTTTGTGAACAGTATTAGCAAACTAAACACTTAGCTTTGGCGAAGCCAACTAATCAATGACCTAACTGCCAACAATCACAACAATAACTCAATGAACAGCATCAAATCACATACAACAAGTCAAACAGTCTTGCTTAGCCTGTAAAGCTGTGATAAGCTATGCCCAGTTGTTACATTACCGATCCTTGAGTGGATGGGGGAAAGAGTCACTTGGTGGTGTACTGCTTTGTTAGCTGGCAGAAGAAAGCTGGGAAGGTGTGGTTTCAGCTGCAATCTTTGTTGTGTCCTTTGTTCCAAAGGTTCTGATCCGAGGAAGTTGGTCACTCAGGGTCCTTGCAGAGTTAGACGCTGGGTGCTAACTCACTTAGTTCCTTGTTGCTGGAAAGCTAGTTGCAATGGCCTTGTGTTTGCCAGAGAGTCTGTGATCAGTTGCCCTCCCTTTAGTGGTTTGGGCTATGGAGCAGGGGTTTGGGCCTCTGCTGTCCCAGGCCCAGCCAGAAAGAGGGGTGCAGCTGCTACAGCAGCTGGAGCAAGAAGAGGAAGAAATCTTGGAGGGAGCAGACCTTGTACAGATGCTTGTAACATCACAGAGTCACTGTAAAAGTACTGTCCAATCGAGTTGTGAGACTTGTGTCTCACTGAGGTGTGAGGTGAAACCTCCTGTGGAGATGGGTGTCACCTAGCTGTCTTTGTTTGGAGAACAAAGAGCATGCAGAGGAAAAAGCCTTTAAATCTACAGTTTAGATTTTACCAAATGATAAATCATCTGAGGTCCTGTGAATCCCAACACTTTCATCTTGGTTATGTGCAGACAGCTACAATGCCATTTTTGCATTTTTCCCACATTTCTACTGTTTATATTCGCATTTTTTCCACTACCCATTCATACTGTGAGCACCATTAGCAGCACGAGCTGCGCATGCATGGAGGCCATTTGGAAAACACTTGTGCTGGGACCACAGTTTGGCTGGGAAGCCTTTATCTCCAATACTTGCGGATGGAAACCACTTGGAAAACACCTGCGCTCGGACCACAGTTTATGGCTGGGACATGCAATTTCAAGCACCAACACTTGCTGAAGACTAGGGTAATTATTTTACTGAACGAACGCGCGTCTGTGTGCGCGAGCCAGCCGTCACGTATTTTCACTTTACTGACATTAGCCTACAAACATTACAAACTAAACATTGCGCTGTGCACTTTGCACTGTTTCTTTCATTCTTTCTCCGTGTTGCGTGTATGTGTGTACCTGTGTGCCTGCGCACAGCCCCGCGCACATGCGTGCCTCCGTGCCATCAGCCAAAACTATGCTCCATGTATTTTGCCATAAAGCATGTTTCTAAATACAGTGTGCATTGTTTGCATTAATATTTATTACACAGTGCATTACAGTGCTCTGATTTTGCATCTCCTCTAATATACTGTTTTTGATTTCTTATTCCTCTACACATAACACATCCCTGGGTATGGACTAGTTATTCTGTAATTAACCCTTATAAATTATAATTAATGTAAATAGACATCTTATTAATATTTAGTATAGGTTTATAAACTGTTACCAAAGTTTCTATTAAGTGCTTATAATGCTCCTATAAGCAATAATAACTGTCAGTTATGCTGTAATAAACACTTATATAGTCTTATTAATGTTCATAAGCATCTTATACCGTCTTATAAGTGCTCATTAACTGTTAATTTGTGCTTATTAAGCATTGATTAATGCTTGTTATAGTACCTTAATACAGAGTATTACTTTACCTAGTGATACCAAAATAAAACTGCCTACCCCAGCTTTAAGGTCAAGTTCCACTTCAACTTTAATTTCAGCAACAAGTAGCCATCCATTAAAGTTATCTCCCCTTTGTGGTAATAATAATATTACTAAGAGCAGGATTAAAAAGGTCTGCTTACCTGTACTGTTAACCTTCCATTTTAAACGGACATCCAACAGAATGTAGAACAAAGCCTCCCAGCCAACCATACCACCCATAACTTTCATCAGCAACTGGTCCAGAGTGCTGTCAGTCAACTTCAGGCCTGTTAGTATGGCTGCCACTGTGAGATGTCACATAAAAACACCCTTTTCAAGACATGGATCACAGTATGTCTGTAGTAATCTTCATTTTTACTTAGAGTGTACTAAAGCATGGAACTTTTAGGGCATGTATCAATGCATAATGTAAGAAAAGAGCTTACCAGCTAAAGCTTTTATAGTCACTGCAGTTAAAGCATGAGACCAGTTGAAGAGAAACCTCCTGTCAAAAAACAGAGGAAGAATATTAAATGAAGACTGTCCTTACCAGAAGAACAATGACATCAGTTGAAAAAAATGCTTTAAACCACAACTTATGGTAGACATAGCTAAAGAGAATGGTTCAGGTGTCATCATGTGAAGTATGGAACTCTGATGACATGATAATAGGTGGTTGGTGGTAACCACTGTTTCTGTTCAGAGATGGTGCCAGATATAAATTTGCTTTTTGATCGTTGTCTATCATGTGCAGACTCCTGGTCAGTGACCTTTGACCTCTTCCCAGTAAATGCTGAAAGTAGTTTTGGTCTGGTATTCACAGACAGCTGATGTCTGTTTCTGGTGTTCATTCTGTCTCTTGTCCAGGGATGCGTGTTCCCTACAACTTTCACATGAGCTGTTATACACAGCTCCTGTCTTTCTCTCAGAGGGAGGCACAAACACCTGAGGTTCACCACTGATGAAGTTCAATGTGCTGTCCAGGTAAAGTTGTGTGATCTCCTCTCAAGCAGCTCCAAGGGCATGGAGGAGACCGCTGCAATTGATTGTGTTTTTTGGCTGTTGGCCAAAACAAGACAAAGTGATGACGTTGCGTTTGCCATCCTTTTGGCGTCCTGTTGGCGAGGATTACAAGATAGGAACAGCCGACATAACTACTGAATAGCCAGGACAGATGCCCAACCCTCCACAATGCCATGGACTGGTGGAAAACCAACAACAACAAATACCCCTGACAGGCAAAATTATCTAGGGAATACTTGTGTGTGCTGGCAACTTCTGTGCCCCCAGATAGGGTATTTTCCATGGTGGGACTCATTGTAAATGGACTCATTGTCTTCATCCCGACCATGTGGATATGCTAATTTAAAAAAAATATGGAATAAGCAGCAACGGGGATGCACAGGTTAGCCATCTTCTGACAAGATGTTGTGCTCTGTAAGCATGCTCCTTACCACTTATCTTCTTCTTGTAAGTGGTGGTTAGAGTTCAAAGTGGCATAGTCATTACATTATAACAACTGAGTAACCTCCATTCACTAATGAAGACCATGAGTTAAGATTTTTTGCCTGAAACATAACTGTATTGCAAAAGCTTTCAAAAATGGTAACCAAATTGATAACTGATACCCATTATACACCATACAATACGTTTGAGAGAGCAAGTCATGGATGTTGCAGTACCAGCAGATGACAGAGCCCTGCAGGTGTGGCTTAGATAGAGTTACTCAGTTTGTTCATTCGGTGACAGCTTACAATCGTTCCTAGGTGGAATAAATGAAAAGCAAGGCCGAATAATAGTATAATAATCCTGTTTTGATAACGGAATCAAACAGCGTGCGGTGACGGACGGAGTAACATGTTGGCAGTGTGGTGATATTTTACTCTGTTCGTCACCGCACTTGCATTTGCGACTAAAAATAGTTTTATGCAAGCAAAATAAATCATTCAGCACACTGTTTGAGTACAGATTTCAACCAGCAGCAGAAACGAAAGGCGAATCCTGCCGGTTGTGGGTTGAACGGGGGTCACAGACACAGACAGGAATGTATTCCTGTCAAATACGGCGGCCATAGTGCTCCGTGGCGCAAGATAAGGCTTACCGGCGACGGAAAAGTCCGGCTCCAATAATGTCCTCTTCTTGGCGTCATGACTGCCCAAAAGTACCTGGGCAGCCGAGTCGTGGCGGCACACAGGTATGTGACATGTCAGAGGAGAAACGAGCCGTTAACATTTCTCTCTTTGTGGCAGGTAACAGTCCACAAACCTCACTGCACTTTAGGGACTGTTCTTTACTTGTCAGGGGAGGAGGGTGTGTTACGCACCCGTCTAGGGGTCAGGAAGTGTAACATAAAAATGAGCCGACGCAAGGTAATGCACGACAAAAAAGGTGAGTTTATTCACCATCACACAAATAGAAACACAGTTTTATAAATAAAGAAGCTTTTCTTCAGGGTGAGCCCAGGCCAAAACAACAAATAAAACAAACTATCTTCCCCAAAGCACTAACTAAACCCTATGTGAAAGAAAAGAAACAATACAATCACTAAACCTAACTTCCTAAACTAAACAAAAACAGGAGAAAACAGTTCAACGTAAATGGCAGCTCACCCCTACTGCTTAGTGCTATACAAATATTTACAAGTGACGTGCAATTGACGAAGAAAAATGCTGTTTAACGCTGCAACGGGTCGGCTGCAGACAAACGGCTCACCGCTGATAGCGGCAGGACACAAACAACAATCTAACAGTTCAGCTAAGGCTCACTGCTCTCCAGTCAAAAAAACACAATAGAACCAGTTTACAAAGGCACAGGCAGGTTTGGCGTCAGGACGAGGAGGAACGCTGCTGTCAAAATGACCCTCAAATTTTGACAGATTGCCAGGTTTAAAAAGGCCAAGCCCCCGCGACAACCAATCAGCAGCAGCCGCGACCAGAGCCAAGCCCTCGCGACAGCCAATCGGCAGCAGCCACGACCAGCCAGAACCCACCACTCAGAGAAGGAGACGCGCGGCACCTGGCACAGATCCTCAGAAAAAGAAGAGGTCTTACTCTCACATAAAAAAAACAATATACATGCAATAAATGTTACAATATATGGCCGTAGCCGTTAACACCCCCCATCCTAAAGGAAACATTTAACCCCAAAAAATGTTTACATCAGGGCTGGGCAGAAACACGGGCGAGAGCATCAGCCATAACATTTTCAGCACCTCTTTTATGCTTGATTTCCAGGTTGAAGTCCTGTACCAGCAGTGACCAGCGCATCAGCCTTTGGTTGGAGTTCTGCATTTGCCGCAGAAACACAAGCAGGTTGTGGTCGGTGTATACGGCAACAGGAAGTGGGCTGGAACCGACGTACACCTCGAAGTGTTGCAGGGCCAGCAGCACCGAAAGGGCCTCTTTCTCGAAGGTGCTGTAATTCACCTGGCAGACATTGAATTTCTTTGAGAAATAGCACACAGGGTGATCAATACCTTGATGGTCCTCCTGCATGAGCACAGCACCGGCTCCGCTGGCACTCGCATCCACCTCCAGCTTGAATGGGCGGGAGAAATTCGGGGCCGCCAGAACAGGGGTGCTGCAGAGAAGGGCTTTACAGGACTCAAAAGCATGTTGACAAGCAGTGGACCAGACAAATGGCTTCTTGACGCTGGTCAAACTGGTGAGAGCTGCGACAGAGACTACAACAGAGGGCATGACAAAGGAGGAGGTCACATCAGCAGGCGTGGCAGAGAAGGAGGCAGTAGCGTCACAACGAGAAAAGTATGCTTTTAGCATATTCACATGGCAAACTCTGGTTTTTCTCCGACGATCTGGAGTACTCAGGACATAATCAGTTTCACTCATTTTTTTCTCAACCACATATGGGCCACACAACTTGGCCTGGAGGGCAGAACTGGGGATTGGTGGAAGGGCCAGCACCTTATCGCCAACCTGGAAATCTCTTTTCACAGACTTTGTGTCAAAGTTCTTCTTCATCTCCCCCTGAGATGCAGTTAATGCACTGCGTGCAACTTCACATGCCCTATGTAGCCTTTCTCTGAATTTGCTCACATAGTCTAGCACAATAGAAGTGGGGCTAGGGGTTTCAGACAAATATTTCTCCCTCAGCAAACGAAGTGGGCCGCGCACCATGTGGCCAAACACCAGCTCTGCAGGGCTAAACCCAGTAGACTCCTGCACACTCTCTCGGGCAGCTAAAAGGAGAAACGGCAACCCCTCATCCCAATCCTTCCCAGTTTCAAGGCAGTATTTCCTCATCATGGCTTTCAGCATTTGATGAAAACGTTCAACTGCTCCCTGGAATTGTGGATGATATGCGCTAGACTTTTTGTGCTTGATGGACAGTGAGGCTAACACTTGGGCAAACAGCTTGGACATGAAATTGGTTCCCTGATCAGACTGAATGTATTTTGGCAAACCAAAAGTGGAGAAAAAACCAGTGAGTGCTTTGATGACAGCCTTGGCTTTCAGTGTGCGCAGCGGGATGGCTTCTGGGTAGTCAGTGGCGACACACATTAAAGTTAACAAATACTGATGGCCAGACTTTGTTTTGGGAAGTGGACCCACACAATCAGTAATGATATGCTCAAAAGGCTCTCCGAGCACAGGGATGGGCTGTAGAGGAGCAGGAGGAATTATCTGATTGGATTTTCCACTAAGCTGGCACACATGACAGGAGCGGCAAAACTTTGTAACATCTCGCTTCAGGCCTGGCCAAAAGAAATATCGCAGAATGCGGTGGTATGTTTTTTTTTATTCCTAAGTGGCCAGCAACATTGTCATGGGCAAGGCTAAGCACCTGAGAGCGGAAACACTGGGGTACAACTACCTGCTGAAACGAGTTCCACCCCAAATTACCAACAGCAGGAGGATGCCAATTGCTCATCAAAACACCATTCACAATAGCGTACACACAGGGAATGTCAGAGGCTGGCGCAGCTGCAGCTGTCAAACACATGGCAAAACTCGGATCAGTGTGCTGTGCTTGAATGAACGTGCTTCGGTCCACATCAAAAGTTAGCTCCGCCTTGGCGGGCAGCAGGTTATCTGGCACTGATAAACTCTTTTCAGGTTTTGCTGCAAGCGAGTCTGCGCTCCCAGGCTTATCATCCAGACACAGGAATGAATCAGACAGATTACACACATCATCAAATTTTCATGCCTGTGTGCGCGTCACAACACAGGCAGGGAACACAGAGGGCGGACTGTCAGCAGCAGGAGACACAGACGGGCCACAATCACACACAGGATTACAACTACTTCAGGCGTCGGAAAAACTTTCTTTCCTGCAAATCGTTGCCAAGGAGAAGGTGCACACAGGCAAACAGGCGTGTGTGGCAATTACTACGGGACCCGTACATCTGACACTGATCACACCCTTGAATCCCATGAAATCAATGCTGCGCAGATGAATTGCGTGTATTACAATTATCGTCTAACATCATTGCGTCTGATAAATTGGTCTTCTTTGTCATAACGTTATATATGCTACAATAAAGTTTAAAGCTGACGCCACAATTAAATCATATCAACACCAAATTGATACTCTGAATAAAATCATCCTAATACCGAGCTGTGTTAGAAATTAACAGCTGCGCAAAATATCTAGTCTCCCTCTTTAAAAAACAAAAAGGAAAATCTCTCAAACACCATGAAGTGTAGACATGATAGGCTACTTTCCACATTTCCAGCAGCAAAGCTGTCAATTAGGCCCATTATCTTTAACAGGGATCATTTCCTCCAACAAAACAAAATGTTGGCACTAATTAATGGTGCTGTTAAGTGTCCGCAAATGATCAGTTTCTTTCTTATGAAGGGGTGGGATGAAATTTCGACTTCTTTCCACTCCTTTTTGAACAATCTTTTCATTGTCTGTTGTTGTTAGGCGGTGGGCTGAAGCCGCGTATCTGCATTAGTTTTACAAAGTAATGATCCCTGTGCAGGGACAACCTGGATTTGTAAAATTGTGAAGATTATTTTATTCTTCATCAGATCCGGGTTGTTGCCAATCTATATTCTTGCACATTTTTCCACAATTATAATTTAAAGTTTGTTTAATATTCAGGCAAACGCTGCAGTCTACTATAAGAGTTTGACCAATAGAACGCTAAGATTTCGAGGGAGGGCCGTCGTTAGCCTATCGGATTTAGCTACACTGAGCACAGCTGTTCAACGGAGGAATCGGCAGATGGACACGACGGAGACAAGTAAGTAACGTTATTATATTATTAAAAACATGTTTGCAACTTGATTGTCTTGTACAGTATTGAGTTCAAACGCATGACTTGCAACTTGTGTTTTGTACAGTACTGAGTTCAAACGTATGGTGATGTTTTGCAAGTGTAAAGTAACGTTAGCGTTAGCTTTAGCAAAAAGCGCTCACAAGCAGCTTCACGCGCTTTATGGGTAAAGTGAAGCTGAAGTGGCTTGCATCTTATTTCTCATTGGGTTACGTTAGGTCTCTTAAGTCGTTGTGGTAGAAATAACCGGGATTCTTGCATGTTTATTAGAGTATCTGCTGACCAACATCACTGAGTCTCATAAACCAAGCAAACACGCTATGATGATGTGTAAACAATGTTGTCATTTAATCATTGTTTCCTCACATAACCTCCATGGAAACAGCAGAAGAGAGCTAACAGCTAAACGAAAAAAAGTAAGATTTTTGGAAAGTGATTGAACTGATTGTAAATCACATGTGTAGCATTAGAGAGTTTGTAAGAAAGAAACAAAACATAACATATACATTATATAGAAAGCTACATCATTTTTCCCCTCCTGCAGGAGTCATCACACACACTTTCTGTGTTCTCACTTTTCTTTTTTGACAGGTACCATGTGTAGTCTCTGAAACAGGAAAAGTGGTATCGTGCCTCACTAGCCACTAGGTCCCTGTCACGAATGTGTAGAAACAGACTCTCATCCTGTCTTTCTTCAGCAGCAAGAAGTAACTTCCCTGCAGTGAGTGTTTCACACCAAAAAAGTTTTTCTTTTATTCTCTTCCGGCTGTCAATTTCAATTTTATCAATCAATTTTATTTATAAAGCCCAATATCACAAATCACAATTTGCCTCACAGGGCTTTACAGCATACGACATCTCTCTGTCCTTATGACCCTCGCAGCGGATAAGGAAAAACTCCCCCAAAAAAACCCCTTTAACGGGGGAAAAAAAACCGGTAGAAACCTCAGGAAGAGCAACTGAGGAGGGATCCCTCTTCCAGGACGGACAGACGTGCAATAGATGTCGTACAGAACAGATCAGCATAATAAATTAACAGTAATCCGCATGACACAATGAGACAGAGAGAGAGACAGAGAGAGAGAGATGCAGGTAATAACAGAAGCTTACAACAACATTATTGAAAGTAATAATATTATAGTTATAGTTCTGGCTACTGTGGTACGATATGTTGAAAGTATGTATTAATATCTGGCAGTATACATGTGCGACAATAGTCATATGTGTATAATAACAGTGGAAGTATGACTAATGACTAATGATGGCAGCAGCAGCAGGAGGCATCTGGCAGGACCACGGCAGCAGCACAACCACACACGTCACGCTGTCCAGGCACCGCTGCGATATGAGTTAATCTGAGAGACAGACAAAGGCTCCGGAGAAGAAGCCGAGTTAGTGACATCCAGAATGGCCGAGTTAGCAAGATGCAGTAATAGAATACGAGAGAGAGAGAGAGAGGAGAGAAGGTGCCCGGTGTATTATGGGGGGGGGGGGGGGGGGGGGGTCCTCTGGCAGACTAGGCCTAAGTCAGCCTAACTAGGGGCTGGTACAGGGCAAGCCTGAGCCAGCCCTAACTATAAGCTTTATCAAAGAGGAAAGTCTTAAGTCTAGTCTTAAATGTGGAGACGGTGTCTGCCTCCCGGACCGTAACAGGAAGATGATTCCACAGGAGAGGAGCCTGATAGCTGAAGGCTCTGGCTCCTGATCTACTTTTGGAGACTTTAGGGACCACGAGTAACCCTGCGTTCTCAGAGCGCAGTGTTCTGGTGGCATAATATGGCACTATGAGCTCACTAATATATGATGGAGCTTGACCATTTAGAGCTTTATAAGTTAACAGTAGGATTTTAAATTCAATTCTGGATTTTACAGGGAGCCAGTGCAGAGAAGCTAAAACAGGAGAAATATGATCTCGTTTCTTAGTTCCTGTTAGTACACGTGCTGCTGCATTCTGAATTAGCTGGAGAGTTTTTAAGGACTTACTAGAGCTACCTGATAATAGAGAGTTACAGTAATCCAGCCTTGAGGTAACAAAAGCGTGGACCAATTTTTCTGCATCTTTTCGGGTCAGGATAGGCCTAATTTTCTCAATATTACGCAGATGAAAAAATGTAGTCCGTGAGGTTTGTCTTAAATGAGAATTAAAAGACAAATCTTGATCAAATATTACTCCGAGGTTTCTTACGGTAGTGCTAGAGGCCAGAGCAATGCCATCTAGAGAAACTATGTCATCAGATAAAGAGTCTCTGAGTTGTTTGGGGCAAGAACAATAACTTCAGTTTTGTCTGAATTTAACATCAGGAAATTGGTGCTCATCCAAGTTTTTATGTCTTTAAGGCAGTTATGGAGTTTAGTTAATTGATTACTTTCTTCTGGCTTCATCGATAAATACAACTGAGTATCATCTGCATAACAATGGAAATTTATAGAGTGATTTCTAATGATGTTACCTAAAGGAAGCATATATAGAGTAAATAGGATTGGTCCGAGCACAGAACCTTGCGGAACTCCAAAACAAACTTTGGTACGTAAGGATGATTCATTATGAATGTCAACAAACTGAAAACAATCAGATAAATAAGATTTAAACCAGCTTAGTGCAGAACCTTTTAGGCCAATTAATATCTGCTTCATATCTGTATTTTTCATGTTTGCAAATCAAACACTGTATTGGGAGCAAGTGTGGTACTCTCTCAGACGTGTGGAAGTCACTTGTGTGTGATCTTAGAGCCCGTGTCTTTGCCGGAGTTTCCTCACCATCCTCTGTTGCTACTTCTAGCACTAAAAGACAAACAGAAGACATCCACAGATTCAGGCTTCACCTTGGTTTGAGGCTGTGCACCATTCTTATTCCCCTACATCACTGCGTCGTGACATCACAATTATTGTATGTGAAGACATATCTTTATTCATATATGTAGTGCTTGTTAAAGCAACACTCTGTAACTTTGACCATGACCCGTGGCTTCAAAAAACTAAACTATGCACGTTAGTATGTCGCACAAAACAGCAGTTTTAGTAAAACCGGGTCATATTTTATAGATAAAATGTCCTCTGGTTTTCCCTCTGATGTCCTACCACTGCTCTGTCTGTCTGCAGCCTTTTATTTAGCAGAGCTGTCCCCAACTACCCACTGCTGCAGCTGCAGCATAAATGCACGTTTACGCAAAAACATGCATGGTTAAGTTTCAGTTTTCAAAGCCGCGTGTCGCAGCCAAAGTTACATACTGTTGCTTTAATAGTTGGCTTAGTACTTGTGTGTCCGAAATAGGCAGTACTAATGCTTGCATATTTTTCTTAAATAGGTCCCATACTATTCTGTCCTATCTCACTTGGGGGGAAAATAGCAGTTGTATAAAAATGTTGGGATTTTACTTTTGTGTTATTTCAGTAGATCATCTGAGATTAGGGTGACCAGACATCCCCAGTTTGGCTGACCTGTCCCGAGCTAGAGCTGTCCCCGGAAATGTCCCCAATTTCAACTGTGGATTAAAAAAACACAAGTGAAATAGACGCCACAGCTCTGATTCTGGTTGCGCACAGACTGATGCAGTACTACCTGTGACTGCTATGTGGGTTGCATTGGCAGAGTGGTGCTGTCCATATTTTTACTCATTTACTCCACAGACAGAAGATAGAAGCTATTTTATGAGGGCAAAAGAAGAAATAAGTCAGAGTTGGAGCGGACTGAAGACTTATTTCACTGACAGTAACATATACTGTTGTTGGTGTGGCTGTATTATAGTGAATTGTGAACATTACCATGTGATAGCTATTACAATATATTATGATGTGGCTCTGTTTTAGGAGAGGAAGATTACTGATAGAAGAGTAAAAGGAAGCAGGAGGAAAAGAAATGTCCTTTTAATGACAAGAAAATAAAAAACAAAACATTTATGCCTGTAGACCACAATGACACGGTGGTCCATTGCATTCTTTGAAAGTTGTCAAAATACATGAAAATACATATATATTTATTTCATAATAATATATAATGACTTCTGTACTCTGAACTTGAAATGTCCCTGCTTTTCATTTCAGAAATCTGGTCACCTTATCTGAGATTAAATGGAAATAACAACTGCGTGATTTCCCCTAGCTGTTTTTAATTAATGTAGTTTGTGAACGTTACTGAGCACTTTATTGGACTTCAGAAGTAATGTGAATGAGTGAGGGGCTTAATTTAAGTTAGCACTTTTCTTCATCTCAACAGTGTTCACTGCAGCTAGATGGGCAAATGACTCCCTCCTGTGATGGAATCAAGTGGGTGGGAATGCAGTGATCTGATTTATCAAATAGATTTTGACTAGGGTTTTGCTCATTTGAGTAGAGTGAAATACAAAGCTTATGTCTGAACAGTGAATTACGCACAATAAACTGGAGTTGTCAGAACCTGATCATGTGAGAGGATGTCATTGTAGCTCCTAATTTCTTTTCTTTGTTCACAGATTCAGCATTCAAGATTCAGATTTGAAGTTCAAGATCCACATTTACAGTTTCACACTGCATGTTTGATACCAACGTTCTGTTCCATTTTCCTTTTGAATTAAAGCTTCCTTTTCTCTTCTCTTCTGGGCTTGTTTTATTTTTGTTATATTAGTAAAATGGATGTAGCAGTGATAGCCAGCATTAGCTGGTATAGCATATTCAGCAGGTTACTGGCTGTTAAAGTTAAATCTCTGCACTGCCTCTTCAGCTATAAGACTCTCTTCAGTCCCTAAATCTTTCCACTCAAACACTGATTTAATACATTTTTGCCATCCTGTGTCTGTAAAAGGAGTGATTGGTCCATCTTTCTGAATTATATGCATACAGCACTCCATTTCTTATGCTAATGTAATGCTAGCAAACAAATAAAAAAAATAGCAACAAAGATTAATATAGTGGCGGGAGGAGAGTCGTTTTTATGACGTTTCATCATTTTGACAGATAAATGACAGGTGAAGTTCCTAAGCAAGATAACAGACCTTAAATTTGTGAAATCAGATATGTTTATTTTGTATAAAGCTAGCAGAGAAAATATACATGGTACCTACACAGACTGTTTAAAAAAAGTCTGTAACGCGTAAAGACCACGTTATGTATTGAAGACATAAAAGAGACTTAATAGGCTATGTATGTGTGGCTCTCGGTGGCTCTACATGCAGCGCCATTTTTCCAAGGGTATTTTTCTTTTTTCCAAGTGTCCCATTGGATAATAACTACAATCACGTCACGCATGTCGGACCCCGGATGTAGCTGTCTGCTCTGTTTGCCGGAAAAAAGGTAACGTGATAAAGTTACCGATCTGCAAAAATGTGCAAGAAGTACCGGTGGCAACAATTTTCTTTTGATTTATTGAAAACTTAAGAAGTTGTCAACAAAAATCTGGGTCCTCCCCCGATAGGGATTGTTTAAATACAAGGAATGGCGGCTTCGGCCCACCGCTAGGTTGCTTTCTTTTCTTTTTAATGTTCAAAATAAACTTTCAAATCAAAATGAATCAAATTAATTAAACTTCCTGTCATGACTGGGCTGCATTTCTGTCAGTTGAGTCATTTTTTTCCAAACAGCTGATTGGCCAGTGGGTGGTGCTTTTTATAGGATCAGATTCAACCCTGAACTTACCCTGCTCCGGAGCAGGATAGCCATTCAGAGTAAGTTACCATGGTGATCTACCCCGATAAGAACTGAACCGGCTTCGTGAGACCAAAAACCCAGGGTTAACCCTGAAGTTACCTCGGTAAGTCAAAATCCTGCTTCGTGATACAGGCCCCTGGAGAGATGATCCCGGACGAGCCCCTAATTTATGTTACGCACCCGCCTAGGGGTCGGGAAGTGGAACATAAAAATGAGCCGACACAAGGTAATGCATGACAAAAAAGGTGAGTTTATTCACCATCACACAAATAGAAACACAGTTTTATAAATAAAGAAGCTTTTCTTCAGGGTGAGCCCAGGCCAAAACAACAAATAAAACAAACTATCTTCCCCAAAGCACTAACTAAACCCTGTGTGAAAGAAAAGAAACAAAAATACAATCACTAAACCTAACTTCCTAACCTAAACAAAAACAGTTCAACGTAAATGGCAACTCACCCCTACTGCTTAGTGCTATACAAATATTTACAAGTGACGTGCAATTGACGAAGAAAAATGCTGTTTAGTGCTGCAATGGGTCGGCTGCAGACAAACGGCTCACCGCTCGTAGCAGCAGGACACAAACAACAATCTAACAGTTCAGCTAAGGCTCACCGCTCTCCAGTCAAAAAAACACAATAGAACCAGTTTACAAAAGCACAGGCAGGTTTGGCGTCGGGACGAGGAGGAACGCTGCTGTCAAAATGATCGCATCCCGGAGAGCACACCAGACAACCCAGAAGTCCAGGTAAAAAAGTTCATAGTGATGGCCCTCAAGATCCCGACAGAGACTGTCAACAACATCACCTTTCACCGCGTCCACAGGCTCGGACCCTGAGGAGGTCAGCGTCCTCGTCCGATCATCGCCAATTTCGAACATTATCAGCAGAAAATGCTCGTTAAGAGTAAAGGACGAGAGCTAAAAGGCACCTCATTCGGTATGAACGATCAGTTCCCCAGGGAAATCAACGAGAGGCGGAAAGTGTTATATCCCATCCTAAAAGAGCACAGGCAGAGGGGAAATAGGACCTCTCTTGTGGTCGATAAATTATACATAGATGGGCAGCTGTTCCGGCACCCTACCACCACCCCATGGCTCTTCTAAATGAGATAAGTGCCCCTAAAACCACAAATCAAAGTAGAATCATGGCTTAATTGTATTATAAAAGGGAAAAAAAAAAGATGTGTGTATGCATGTATATATATTGGGGCGGCACTATTTTGAAAAAAAAAAACATCCATACATCATTATTTTCATTATCTCTGAAAAATATATCAAAATGGCTAAGATGCGACTATTGCAGGGATCTGTACAAAACAGAGACGTCTTCTTAAGTCTGCAGAATATAATATATAACCCACAACATCTCTGCAGCCTGACAATATTTAACCTAATATTTCATTTAAAATGGTATTTTGACACATTTCTCCTGCAACAAATAATTAAGCATTCCTACGATTGTGATGCGATGAATTGTGCGGCCCCCATATGTATCTATGTGTATATGTAGATGTATATTTATGTACATGTGGACATATGGATATATATGTATATGTAATGAACACAACACTGAACTAGTGAAAAGGAAAAAAGAAAAAAGAAAAAAAAAATCTCACAAGGTGTGAACATACACTTCACATACTCCATCTAGAATTCTCCCCTTTCTTCTCTTCTTTTTTTCTATCTTCCATGTCGTCCGGCATTCGCTCACAGGCGAAAAAAATTAAAGTGATGGACTTTGTCACAAAACTGAAAACAGATATTTTTCTCCTACAAGAAACCCACTTACTAAAGTCAGAAGAAAAATCTCTTAAAGATCTAAATTTTAATCAAATTTTTTCATCCTGCTATAACAGCAGACAAAGAGGTGTCTCTATCATGGTCCACAAGAGACTACCGTTTACTTTAAACAGCACGGTAACAGACCCAGAAGGCCGCTACATAATGATGTAGCGGCTGACTAATAATGATTCTGAATAATGATTCAGTCAACAATCTTTAACAAATTATATACAATCATTAATCTGTATGCCCCTAATAATGATGATCCAGCCTTCTTTCACACAGTCTTCTCTCTACTATCTAGCCTATCAGACAGCTCGACAACTATAATCAGAGGAGACTTTAACACAGTCCTAAATTCATCATTAGACCAATCTAGTAACTCAGCACACACAAAGCAATCACAATCGGCTAAGGTAATACAGGAATATATGGATGATTTTGGGCTTGACAATGGCTGGAGACTCAAATACCCATCGAAGAGGGAATATACTTTCTTCTCTCCGGTGCATCGCTCATTTTCAAGAATTGACTTTTTTCTCTTAAATAACTCCATCTCACAAAAAATTACCACAAAAATACACCCGATCATTATCAGTGACCATGCATCAATATCACTCAATCTGCAAATAGAAACCATCCATAAACGGTCCCCAACATGGCGCTTTAATATCTCATTACTTAAAGACCCAGACTTTGACAAAATGGTGAGACGGGAGTGGGCAAACTTTCTTGAAGATAATGACTCTCCAAATTTATCTCCATCTTTAATATGGGAAGCTGGGAAGGCAGTAATCAGAGGAAAAATTATATCGTTCTCCTCCTACAAGAAGAAACAGGAATTGCAAGCAGAAAAAAACATTGAGGAAAAAATCAAACAACTAACACAGGAATATGCAAACAATCCAAGTGACCAAGTATGGAGCCAATTACAGTGTACAAAATTGCAACTGGACAATATTCTATCAAAGAAAACTGAATGTATCATACAGCAGCTGAGATATAATAACTCTGAACACAGTAACAAATCAGGAAAATTTTTGGCTAATCAGCTCCAATGCAATAAAGAAAAATCTCTGATAGCAACAATCCAGGGGCTGTCCCTCAATTACACACAATCTCCTCAGGAGATTAATCAGATTTTCTATACTTTTTACCATAACTTATATTCAACAGTAAATAATCCAAACCCAGAAGATATTCAGGCTTTTCTCGACAACCTAAATTTACCTCAATTATCCACTGAACACAGAAACATCTTAGACGCTCCCCTGACTATTAATGACCTAGAGAGCGCATTAGACAAAATGCCAACAAGTAAGGCTCCAGGACCAGATGGCTTTCCTGCGGAATTTATAAAACATTTCTGGACAATATTAGCACCACTTTTCTTCAGGACAGTGACAGAGATCAAAAAGAACGGAGGTATAAGACCTCACATGAATACAGCAGCAATCAAATTATTACTAAAGCCAGACAAAGACCCCACACTTCCTTCTAGCAATCGTCCTCTATCTTTAATCAATAGTGATATCAAAATTATCTCAAAGGCACTCGCTTCTAGGCTGGAGAAAATAATCGCATCAATAATTCATAATGATCAAATGGGATTCATTAATGGCAGACACTCAAGTAATAACGTCAGAAGAGTTCTTAATCTGATGAGTAAAGTACAACGCGGCAACACAAAAGCAATTATTTTGTCACTTGATGCAGAAAAAGCCTTCAACAAGGTCAACTGGTCCTTCCTATTTGCCACCCTGAGTGGATTTGGCTTTGGAGAGTCATTTATCCAGTGGGTATCAGCCTTATATAATTCCTCTAAGGCCACAGTCACCACCAACGGGATCACATCTCAAAGTTTCACTTTGCAGAGAGGAACAAGACAAGGGTGCCCACTCTCACCTCTACTGTTTGCAATATTTATTGAACCATTGGCTATGGCAGTCCGTCAGAACAGCAAGATCATAGGTATCCATTCTGCCAATTCACAGCACAAAATTAATCTATATGCCGACGACATTTTACTTTATCTGCAAGAACCGAAGTCGTCTTTACATGAAGTATTTAATCTCATAACAAATTTTTCTAAACTTTCAGACTACTCCATCAACTGGTCCAAATCGACAATACTGCCAATAACGGAGAACTCTTGGAATCCTGCAGACCAAAAATTTTGTTTCCCTGTGGGCAACATAAGATATCTTGGCATAAATATTTCACCCAAACTATCAGACCTGGTCCACCTGAACTTTAGCCCGCTGCTAGATAATATCTGTGGTGACCTGAAGCGCTGGAATAATCTTCCCATCTCCCTCCTGGGACGAACAGCCACGGTTAAAATGAAAATTCTACCCCAAATTAACTATTTTTTTTCCATGATTCCATTCAAACCCACATCAAAATGGTTCCTGTCATTAGATTCTGCAATTATAAAATTCTACTCAAAGAACAAAACAGCAAAAATTAGCCAAAGCACGCTTCAGAAGAACAAACTGGAAGGGGGATTAAATGCTCCTAACTTTACACATTACTATTTAGCTAACCAGCTACAATACCTATCCAAATGGTTATATCCTAACGAAGACTACAACTCCTGGCTCAAACTAGACCAGGCGGACTGCAACAACATAAAACTCTCTGACCTCCCGTTTATCACCACTACACTCAAATGTCATAACTGTTTTAAGAACCCAATGATTGCTTCCACCTTGTCAGCCTGGTGGAAAACACTAGAAATCACAAAATCTCAAATAGAACCTTGCTTGCTCTCTCCAATTCGGCATAACTCGGATGTTAAAATTAACAAAAGACCTCTCCATTTTAGCACATGGGAGATGAAGGGAGTAACTCATCTCCACCACTTTTTCCAAGATAATATACTTATGACATACACAAACTTATTTCAAACTTTTGAAATAAGAAATGGTAATTTTCTACAATATTTACAATTTATAAAAACAATCAAGAAGAGAATCCCAGCGCCTCAGGATACTTTGCAGCCACCAGAATTTGCCAAACATATTACAAAGCTTTCTCTGAGAAATAAAAAGAACCTTTCTAAGACTTAGAAATTACTGTCAGAGACCAATTCTATACATTTACCAATTTTAAAATGGGAAAAGGAGCTGGGTGTATCACCGGACCCTGACTTCTGGACTCAGATATGCAAAAATACATTTAAGATGACAAGAAACACTAATATACAACTTATCCAATTTAAAGTACTCCACAGAACACACATCACCCAACAAAAGATGAATAGAACGGGCTTCAGTCAGTCTGACATATGCACTCAGTGTACTCAGAACACTGCAGACACCTACTTTAATGCTCTCTGGTTACGTTCACCCGTCCAGCACTTCTGGTCAACAGTCACTCAAAAACTCTCCTCCATTTTGGACTGCAGGATCCCATTATCTCCCAACCTGTGCTTAATTGGTGACCTGATGACAATTGACCTCCCAAACAGCCACTGCAATTCTCTTCTAGTAGCTCTCGCCATCGCCAAGAAAACAATCCTAGTCAATTGGAAAGATACAGACCCTCAACATCAACCATTGGCTGAATCTACTTGAAGAACATATTTCGCTGGAAAATATCTGCTGGCCACAGAAACCAATTAACATAGTTTACAGAAAATTGGTCACCATTTATCTACTCACTAAATGTGTCTGTACAGTGCCACTCAGCCTGTGAGCATATGCAACCTGTACATACATGTATAAATATTACAACTCAAGAAAAACTGTTGTGTAATATGTAATGTGTTGTTAAGTGCACCCTCTCTCCCTTGAATCCGGGCCTGCTCCCTGACTCTGTGGGGGATCGCGGGGCCGGGCGGTTTTCCCCTGGGGGGCGGGTGCGTCTGGACTCCTCGCCCTGTGTGCCTGGGGTTGGCGGGGTCTCCTTGTGTTCCCTGGGCCCGGGGCGGCGTGGCCGGTCCGCCCTGGGGGGCTGTTTCCGCCCCTGGTTGTGCGCGGTGGTTGGGCTCCTCCTCCCCCCGCCCCTCACTCCTCTCCCACCCTTCCCCCTCTCTCCCCCCTCTCCCCGTCCCTCCCTGCTCCTCTCTCCCCGCCTCGGGCGGGCCTGGGGCCCCCCCCCGGGCTGGGGGCCTGGTGCGGGGGCTGGGTGCCACCCACGGGGGGGTGTTCTGCTGCCGCGCAGAGTGGGCCTGCCCGTTGGTGTGCGGCCGGCGGTGGGGGGCGGGTCGGGTGGGCTGGGGGTCCAGCTTTGGGTCTGGGGCAGTCTGGGGGGGTACTGGCAGGGTTGCGGGTTGGCCTGTGCTCCTGCGTGCCGGGGTCCGGGGGGCTGGGTGGGGCCCGTCGTCCGCGCGTCCTGGTGGCGTGCCTCGTCCTTCTGCTGGGGGTCGGTTTGCTGCGGGCGGTGTGACCCAGGTCGGGACTGTCGAAGGGGCCTCACGCTGCAGTTGCTTGGGGGGTGGGGTTCGGTGGGGGCTTGTTGGGTTTCCTTGGAGCCCACCTGGCCCGCTGCCCATGGGCTTTGGGGGCCTCGCGGTGCCGGGGTCTGGTTGGCACCACCTTCTAGCCCCTCTCATCCATCCCTCCGGCCTTTGGGCTGGGCCTACACTGGCCTGGCCTCCTAAACCACATTTAGTTCACCAACCACACATTTCACAGTTTTAACGGACCACATACATTCACTGTGTTGGGCGGCGGGTGGGTGTGTGTCTGGCTCTGGGGTGTGTCTCTGGCTCTCTGGGGGTGCTGGCCTCTGCCGCCCGGGTCCTAGGGCCTGCGTGGTGTCCTGCAGCCTCTGCGGCTCCCTGGGCGTGGGGTCTGGGCGCTCCTGCGGCCTTGGGGTGCCTCACCGCCCGCCTTCTCCCACAGGGCTGGGACATTGGCCCTGGTCCCTGGTGATGGTTTTCATAAACACAGTGGGAGGGTTCAAATACACGCATGCATGTTCGATACTTCAGCTCCGTGACGCATCGCAAAAAACCGATGGGATCACTCAAAAGGGGCTCAGTTGCTTCTCAAACCTACCACACTGCGCTGGCAACTCTTCTCCACAATTGGGCTTTCCTCCACCACCAGGACTCTCACATTTCTGGTGTTCAGTATAGACTTCTCTTTTGTTTTGTTTTTATTGTTTTGTTTTTTTTCTTCTCTTTATTATACAGTTATTTGTTTATTTTTGGTAATCTGTATGGAGCACAACAACCTCAAGGCCACAATACATCAGCTACACTGCCTGTTTCTCCTCTTTTTTTTTTTTTTTTTGTTTTGTTTTTGTTTTGTTTGTATGTTTGTTTGTTTGTTTGCTTGTTTGTTTGTTTTCTCCTTCTTCTCCGCATGCACTGTCGCTATATAACTCAGGACTTAAGCACCTGTCCCTCAATCACCCCTGTCTGTCCCTTACTTTCCCCTTGACACACTATGGTGTATCACAGCCCTCTCTGGCTCGTATTAGGAAGTTTTTCCAATAAAGGCTGCTAGGCTAGTCTCCAGGGAGGGTGGGTGACGGTCACAACCACACACAGTATGGGTATAAAATACTTGACTGCAAGATTAACAGTGCATCAATCTTCATAAAAAGCTTACACTCTTTTGTGGCGCTAAGCTACGAAGACTAATGCAGAAAAGTTTGAAAAAAAAAAAAAAAAAAAAAAGGCCAAGCCCCCGCGACAACCAATCAGCAGCAGCCACGACCAGAGCCAAGCCCTCGCGACAGCCAATCGGCAGCAGCCACGACCAGCCAGAACCCACCACTCAGAGAAGGAGACGGGTGGCACCTGGCACAGATCCTCAGAAAAAGAAGAGGTCTTACTCTCACATAAAAAAAAAAATATACATGCAATAAATGTTACAATATATGGCCGCAGCCGTAACAGGTGGCTGGTTGATTTTTAGTTCATTTATTTATTTATTTTGATCCCCCCTATGTTAATCACTTATTGATGCTGTTTTTGAAGTATGAATAAGTCAGTAAGTAATTTATTCCATTGAAATATCATTGATGTATTATAGAAAAGTGATTTATCTTTTTATAAATGACAAAAGGCACATCTGCTTCATTTTTGCTGTGGTATCGTGATACTACTCAGAACCATGATATTTTCACTGGTATCGTACCATGGGTCCCAATTTTGGTACCATGACAACACTAATCTGGAGGGGGTTCATCTGCAAAAACTAATGAAAAACTAATCAACGGTATTCGGTACTCGGTATTCGGCCAAGCGTTTAATTTTATTCAGCTTCAGCTTCGGCCACAAATTTTCATTTCGGTGCATCCCTAGAAATCAGTGTTGCATAGCCTGAAGCATCTGCAACTACACACATCCATGTTTAAGCATTAACATCTCTCTGAATGTTTATGGATCCTGTGTGCGTATGTGTGCATTTTGGGTCTGTGTGTGTGTGTGTGTGTGTGTAAAATAATGAAGTGGGGGGCAAAAAAAACTTTTTTTTTCAAATTATTTTTTCTACTTCTTCTGAAATTGCCAATTTTACATATTCTAATGTGCACATTGGTTGTTTTTAAATAAATAATGTTTATTTTGCTTTGCTTATTAAATTTATCATTTTATGAGGTACACCACCTTAAATTGATGAACACAACAAAATAGCAGTTTCTTATACATTGTTTTAAATTATGGCAATGTTTTGACTGTTGCATATACAGTACAGGCCAAAAGTTTGGACACACCTTCTCATTCAATGCGTTTTCTTTATTTTCATGACTATTTACATTGTAGATTCTCACTGAAGGCATCAAAACTATGAATGAACACATGTGGAGTTATGTACTTAACAAAAAAAGGTGAAATAACTGAAAACATGTTTTATATTCTAGTTTCTTCAAAATAGCCACCCTTTGCTCTGATTACTGCTTTGCACACTCTTGGCATTCTCTTGATAAGCTTCAAGAGGTAGTCACCTGAAATGGTTTTCCAACAGTCTTGAAGGAGTTCCCAGAGGTGTTTAGCACTTGTTGGCCCCTTTGCCTTCACTCTGCGGTCCAGCTCACCCCAAACCATCTCGACTGGGTTCAGGTCCGGTGACTGTGGAGGCCAGGTCATCTGCCGCAGCACTCCATCACTCTCCTTCTTGGTCAAATAGCCCTTACACAGCCTGGAGGTGTGTTTGGGGTCATTGTCCTGTTGAAAAATAAATGATCGTCCAACTAAACGCAAACCGGATGGGATGGCATGTCGCTGCAGGATGCTGTGGTAGCCATGCTGGTTCAGTGTGCCTTCAATTTTGAATAAATCCCCAACAGTGTCACCAGCAAAACACCCCCACACCATCACACCTCCTCCTCCATGCTTCACAGTGGGAACCAGGCATGTGGAATCCATCCGTTCACCTTTTCTGCGTCTCACAAAGACACGGCGGTTGGAACCAAAGATCTCAAATTTGGACTCATCAGACCAAAGCACAGATTTCCACTGGTCTAATATCCATTCCTTGTGTTTCTTGGCCCAAACAAATCTCTTCTGCTTGTTGCCTCTCCTTAGCAGTGGTTTCCTAGCAGCTATTTGACCATGAAGGCCTGATTCGCGCAGTCTCCTCTTAACAGTTGTTCTAGAGATGGGTCTGCTGCTAGAACTCTGTGTGGCATTCATCTGGTCTCTGATCTGAGCTGCTGTTAACTTGCGATTTCTGAGGCTGGTGACTTGGATGAACTTATCCTCAGAAGCAGAGGTGACTCTTGGTCTTACTTTCCTGGGTCGGTCCTCATGTGTGCCAGTTTGGTTGTAGCGCTTGATGGTTTTTGCGACTCCACTTAGGGACACGTTTAAAGTTTTTGCAGTTTTCCGGACTGACTGACCTTCATTTCTTAAAGTAATGATGGCCACTCGTTTTTCTTTAGTTAGCTGATTGGTTCTTGCCATAATATGAATTTTAACAGTTGTCCAATAGGGCGGTTGGCTGTGTATTAACCTGACTTCTGCACAACACAACTGATGGTCCCAATCCCATTGATAAAGCAAGAAATTCCACTAATTAACCCTGATAAGGCACACCTGTGAAGTGGAAACCATTTCAGGTGACTACCTCTTGAAGCTCATCGAGAGAATGCCAAGAGTGTGCAAAGCAGTAATCAGAGCAAAGGGTGGCTATTTTGAAGAAACTAGAATATAAAACATGTTTTCAGTTATTTCACCTTTTTTTTGTTAAGTACATAACTCCACATGTGTTCATTCATAGTTTTGATGCCTTCAGTGAGAATCTACAATGTAAATAGTCATGAAAATAAAGAAAACGCATTGAATGAGAAGGTGTGTCCAAACTTTTGGCCTGTACTGTATGTTAAAGGAGGCAATGACTGTTTTTGTTTGTTTTGTTTCTGTTTTTTTTTTCCTTTTTTCTTTTATAATTTTACACTTAACTATTTGAGGTAATGATGTGTCTTCTTCGGCAGAGCACTGACAACTGTTGACCCATTGTGCTATTTAAATTTGAGGACTTGAAGTTGTCACACACAGAAGGCAAACCTACCGTGGATGTTGTGGTCCACAGCGCAGTAGAGCCAGTATGGGCTGGAAGAATGAAATGATCATTACCAGGCAGCCTAACACAGCATGGGCTCCCTGAAAGCAGCACACAGCAACACAGCATTCAGTGCAATGATCCTATCACAACATTTACTTCCAATGGCTAAAATATGTATCAAAGGATAATATTTGAAGAATATTGGGACAAAATAAGGGTAACATTTAAGTGCAACATTAAAGTACAGACTGTTTACAAATATGGACAACTCTTCTCCACTTCCCTTCCCAGTACAAAAATGAAACCCAAATATCAATCAATCAATCAATCAATCTTATTTATAAAGCCCAATATCACAAATCACAATTTGCCTCAGAGAGCTTTACAGCATATGACATCCCTCTGTCCTTTGGACCATCACAGTGGAAGAGTGCAGTGTTCTGGGGATTTAATAGGGCACTATGAGCTCTCTTAGATATGACGGAGCCTGACCATTTAGAGCTTTGTAAGTTAGGAGAGGGATTTTAAATTAATTTCTGGATTTTACAGGGAGCCAGTGCAGAGAAGCTAAAACAGGAGAAACGTGATCTTGTTTCTTAGTTCCTGTCAGTAGACGTGTGGCCACATCCTGGATTAGCTGGAGAGTTTTTAAAGACATATTAGAGCTACCTGAATTAACAGTAATCCAGCCCAGAGGTAACAAAAGCATGGACCAATTTTTCTGCATGCTTTTGGGACAGGATAGGCCTAATTTTTGCAATATTACACAGATGAAAGAACACAGTCCGTGAAGTTTGTTTTATATGAGTTAAAAGACAAATCTTGATCAAATATTACTCTGAGTTTCCTTATGGTAGTGCTAGAGGGCAGAGCAATGCCATCCAGAGAAACTATATCATCAGATAAAGAGTTTCTCAGTTGTTTGGGGCTGAGAACAATAACTTCAGTTTTGTCTGAATTTAACATAAGGAAATTGGAGCTCATGCAGGTTTTTATGTCTTTAAGGCATTTTTGAAGTTTAGTTAATTGATCCGTTTCTTCTGGCCTTATCAATTAGTAAAATTGTGTATCATATGCATAAAAATGGAAATTTACAGAGTGATTTCCAATTATGTTACCGAAGGGAAGCATATATAGAGTTAATAAAATTGGTCGGAGCACAGAAACTTGTGGAACTCCAAAACAAACCTTAGTATGTAAAGATCATTCATCATGAACGTGACCGAACTGAATTCAATCAGTGAATAAGATGTAAACCAGCTTGGTGCAGAACCTTTAAGGTCAATTAAATGTTCCAGTCTCTGAAGCAGAATTTGATGGTCAATTGTGTGACATGCGGCACTAAGATCTAATAAAACAAGTACAGAGGCAAGTCCTTTGTCTGAGGCAATCAGAAAATCATTTGTAATTTTTACTAGTGCTGAGGTGCTGTGATGCACTGAGTGAAATTCTACAAATAAATTATTATCATGGAGAAAGTCACACAGCTGGTCTGTGACTACTTTCTCAAGGATTTTTGAAACAAAGGAAAGATTAGATATTGCTCTATAGTTGGCTAACTCCAGGATGGGCTTTTTTAGAAGAGGTTTAAAGGGAAATTTTGGTTTATTTCAACCTGTCTCCTATCGTCCTAAATTTGTTTCAAGTGACTAGTGACATAAAAATAATAGTTAGCATGTTAGCCATTAGCCTAGATACAACCGGGGCACATAGTAGCGTCAGACCTGTTAAAACGTAAGTGAACGGGCAACCTTCAAGTGCAAAGTTAGTCCACTAAACAAGCTTTTTTCCACAAAGGCCGCCTTGTATCGTTAGGATAAATGTCAGAGAACATATAGAAAACGACATGTAAACGTGTTGTCTTACCTTACCGGTGTGCTGCCATGTTTGTTTACCATCTAGCTCTGCTTTCCAAAGCGTGGCCGAAATATATCTCGCGAGCTCTAGATAAAGCCCAGCTGGATACTACTCCAGGTGGAGGTGTCTCGTCCTTGGTCACATCCAGACCTTGAAAATAAGGCTGCAACCGGTCCCATTCCTTGCAACAGAGGCATTCCTCTTCTGTGGGCATTAGGGCACAGCATCCACAGGTACACCACCAATCTCCAGAGCTACGCAGCTTTGCAGCAGCCATTCCTCCTCTCTCATCCTCTACCTGTTGCGCCCCTCTCTCTCTCCTCCATTCTTCAATTTCACAAAGCTCTTCCTCAGTGTATTCTGGCTCAAATAAATAAGGGCGGCCATCAAAATCTGCAAAATCAAATTCCTCCTCCACAAAGTTGAAGTCTGGCAAAAAGTCAGCCATTATTCTATAAATCTTTCATAAAATAAATGAATGAACTTTTCAGGCTACTGTCTGGTTCTGCCTTCCAGCTGTTGCTGCTTGTTCTCGCGCGATTTCAGGCACAGTATGAGATGGCTGCTTGTTCTCACGATATTTCGGCTGCGCTTTCAAAAGCAGAGCTAGATGGTAAACAAACATGGCAGCACACCGGTAAGGTAAGACAACACATTTACATGTCGTTTTCTATATGTTCTCTGACATTTATCCTAACAATATGAGGCGGTCCCTGTGGAAAAAAGCTTGTTTAGTGGACTAACTTTGCACTTGAAGGTTGCCCGTTCACTTACGTTTTAACAGGTCTGACGCTACTATGCTCCCCAGCTGTATCTAGGCTAACGGCTAACATGCTAACTATTATTTTTATGTCACTAGTCACTTGAAACAAATTTAGGACGATAGGAGACAGGTTGAAATAAACCAAAATTTTCCTTTAAGTACAGCTACCTTAAAAGACTGTGGTACATAGCCTGTTAATGGAGATATATATACTGATCATGTCTAATATGTGAGTGTTAACTAAAGGTAAGACTTCCTTAAGTAGCCTAATTGGGGTGGGGTCTAAGAGATATCTTGGATAGGCTGATGCCATCATGCTCTGGTGACATAATTTGGAGCCAAAATCTGCACAGTCATGATCCCTACCATATCAAGTTCCAGCCCTTACATCCATCTGACCAATCGCAAGCAGCATCATTGATCATGATTGATGGCACCGTTTGATACACACAGCTGTCAGTCATGATGTCAAACCCCCTTTGGTTAAAATCTTTTTTTTTTTTTATTATTTTGGTTTTAGTCAAACACTTGAACAAACAGTAGCGTGATAAGAACTACCTGAAATGACAGAAACCGTGTTTGTGAAAAAAAAAAATTATTTGACGCACATTTCGAATTTTTAGTTTAGGCCATATCCCACCCAGTAACATGGAGGAGGTGGGGTTTATGACCTACACTGCAGCCGTCCACCAGGGGGCGATCCAGATTTTTTGGCTTCACTTTTGTGGGGCTGTCATGTTGTCCATCTTTATTGAAAAAAAATCTGTAGAACCATCAGTTTAATATCATTGAACATCAATAACAGAATAATTATGAAAAAAAAACTTAACTAATTTATTTGAACAGTCCAAGCAAGTGGATGCCTTAAAATCAGCAAAATATAACATTTAATGTGGCTGAAGCAAGCATGTCTTTCAATCAGTCTGTTTATGAAAGGCTGAAACCATCTAAAGGCAACAGGACTGATATGCTGCTTTAAAACAAATCTTTCTTAAACTTTTTTGACCAGTTTTATGGAAACTGAGACATGGCTATCACCAGCCGCTTTAGTGGAAACAAACTACCTGATTTTAAACATTTCATCTTCCTCCACCTTTTGAGACAGCGTCAAGTACATTCAAAATTGCATTTTTGCTTTTTGCAGATGATGTGGCTCTGTTGGCTTCATCACACTGTGACCTCCACTATGCACTGGGGTGGTTTGCATCTGAGTGTGAAGAGGTCGACATGAGAGTCAGCACCTCTAAGTCTGAGGCCATGGTTCTCTGCCAGAAAGCAGTAGATTACCCCCTCTAGGTGGGAAAGAGATTCTACCCCAAGCAAAGGAGTTCAAGTATCTCAGAGACTTGTTCACGATTGAGAGTAAATGGAGTGTGACATGGATAAGACGTTTGGCCCAATGTCAGCTTTGTTGTGCTGCACCATTGTGATGAAGAGAGAGCTAAGCAGGAAGGCGAAGCTTTTGATCTTTTGGTCCATCAATGTCCCAACCCTCACCTACGGTCATGCACTTTGAGTATTTAAATTCAATTTCAATTCAATTCATTTCAATTCAATTCAATTCAAGTGAAGTCAAGTCAATTCAATTTTATTTCTGAAGCCCAATATCACAAATCACGATTTGCCTCAGAGGGCTTCACAGCATATGATATCCCTCTGTCCTTTGGAATCTCACAGCGGTAGTGACCAAAAATAATGAGATCGCAGACACAAGCTGCCAAAATGACTTTCATCTGTAGGTGCCCAGCCTTAGAGATAGGGTGAGGAGCTCAGACGTCTGGAGGGAGCTCTGATTAGAGCAATTGCTCCGTCACATTGGAAGGGGCCAGTTGAAGTATTTCAGGCATCTGATCAGGATCCTCCTGGGCGCCTCTCGTTAGAGGTGCTCCAAGCATGTCCAACTTGTGGGAGGCCCCAGTGCAAACCCAGAACACGCTAGAGGCATTGTATTGCCCTGTTTCCACCAAGCAGTACGGTACGGTACCGTTCAGTTAGGTACGCTTTTTTACTGTTTCCACTGTGAATAGTTGTGGATGGTACCAATGAAACCGTTACGTAGTGTCCTCATTTTTGGTCACCCTTCTTTTGGGGTACCAAGCACACAGATCTGGTACTAAAAGGTGGATCTGTGAACGCTGCAGTCTGTTGGTTGGTCAATAGCGGACTGTTGCTCTTGCTCAGGGCTGAGTTGTGGCTGGTTTTGGGGCTTATGTAATCACTGTTCATATCGTGGAGAGTTTTACATATATTAGTAAACTATAACTATAAATAACTATAAAATAAAAGGATGTTTTGCTGGCTCTTGCAGCAGCTGCCATCTTAGAAAAAAGAACTTAATTCACTGAGTCGACTGCCGGCAACTTTTGAGGTGGAAAGTTAACTTGTTACATTACTCAGTGTATGAGCCTACGATGTGAATCCATCAGCACACCTTAAATTTTCAATATGACAACTTTGACCATTACTTTAGTTTTTATTGTCTCTCTTGGATGACATGCACTATTAGTGATGAATGGATCTTTAAGCATTTAAAAATATATGTTAATTGTGACCAGATTCTGTGAACTGCAAATAACCTGATACTCAATCAGAGAAAAAAAAGAGTGTTGCAGGGAGTCATTCCTGTGGGCTCCGGCAACACTAAACCAATGAGCTTGCCTTAGAAGGACTAAATGCACAAAATGCTATTTTTAAATATTTTTGTGATATTCTGTCAAGTTTATGCTCATGCGCTTTGGGGTTGCATTTTTGATGTATGAAAGGCGCTATATAAATAAAGTTTGATTGATTGATGTGTTTGTGTCCCCTTCGTGTTTTTATTTTGAAATGTGTTCTCATTGTATCCTGTGTTAATTTTAGTTTTCCCACTACTGTTAATTACCTTATGTGTTTCACCTATGTCTTGTTCCACTCATTTGTGTATAAATCAACCCTTGTGTATTTAAAGCCCAGTGTTTCCCCCATTCAGTTGCCAGATTGCCATTGTCACCCTAGTGTGTTCATGCTTTCCAGCCTTATCCCCATGTTTTATTCCTTGGATTTTGACTCTGCTTGGATTTATGGACTTTTCTTTTTGTGTGATTTCCCTGAATGGATTTCTCTGCCTTCGCTGACTGCCTTCATTTGTGTGACCCCTGACCTCCTCAGTAAAGATTTGGATTTGATAAATTGCTCGCAACTGAGTCTCAGTTTTGCACTAAAACATTACAGTACAACCTGGCCATGGAAGACTCAGTAGAGTAAGACGCTCTTTGCTTAGCTCTTCATGTTCAAGGGAGGAAAGTTCATGATCATGAGCAGCAGCTGGCCTCTATAGTGGAGTGCAGGAGCTGCACATCAGACAGGACAATTCCTAAACTGCCATAACAGTCCAGTTTCAAGAACTATCCTCCCAGATGCATCAGATGCTTGCTCTCCTGAACACCACAGCAGCGGCCCCACCTGCTCAGCCCTCCCCTCAGCCAAGGGAGGCTAAACCCTCTCTTCACCCTGAGACCTTTCTTCCTAGTATTGAGAGGTATGATGATGATCCCTCTACTTGTCGCTTCTTCCTGTCACTCTGTTCTGTGACTTTTAAAGTGCAACCTCACTCTTTCTCTCGCATTCATGATAACCCATCTGACAGGGAGAGCTCAAGAGTGGGCTACAGCAGAATAGGACAAGCAATCTGTCACGTCGCTCAGCCAAGAGTTTTGCAGAGGCACTCTGCAAGGTCTTTGACCACCATTCATTTGAGCCACCATCATCATTTCTGGCTCCTCTTCTGGTCCAGCAACATCGGGCAACAGCACCACAGTGCTTCCCAGCAGAGGAGAGGAACCCATGCAGCTGGGGCACACCCGCCTCTCTCCAGAGGAATGACAGCACCGCCCCAAGGAAGGTGCATCTACTGTTGGCAGCTGGGTCATTTATTGGTTTCATGTCCAGTAAAAGACAGGGCTCATCAATAAGGAGTGCCCACTCCTTATTGATGAGCCAAACTTCTACTTCTCTGAATTCCGCCAGACCTCTAACTCACGCTCATTTGACCTCCTCCAATGTCTCCCTGGAACTGGCTGTGTTTGTGGATTCATATGCTGATGACAGCTTTATGGATCGGGGGTTAGCTAAACAGCTCCAGCTGATCCTGGAACCTAATTAGTATCCTCAGGAGGCCAACGCTCTGGACGGCCGCCTAATCTGTTGCGTCACCCACTGCACTCCAGCTCTGAGTCTCATTATGTCAGGTAATCACTCTCATTGTTAATCACTGATTCACCTGATGTGCCTTTCATTTTGGGTCACCCCCGTCTCAGGAAACACAATCCACATATAGATTAGGCTACCTCACTAATATTGGGTCAGAGTGATTTTTGCCTTTTATCCTGCCTTGTGTCTGTTTCACAGAGAATTTCTCCTGAGAATTCTGACTCCCCAGATTTCTGTGATCTCTCTGGTGTTCCCTCTGCCTGCAACTAAACTCACAGTCAGGAAATGGACACCAGACAACGGAGCAACATTGGGCAACAGCACCACAGTGCTTCCCCGCAGAGGGGAGGAACCCATGCAGCTGGGGCACACCCGCCTCTCTCCAGAGGAATGTTTCATGTCCAGTAAAAGACTGGGCTCATCAATAAGGAGTGGGTCATTGGTGAGCCGAACTTCTACTTCTCTGAATTCCTCCAGACCTCTAACTCATACAGCGTCTTACTCTGCTGAGTCTGTCATGGCCAGAATGTACTGTAATGTTTTAGTGCAAAACTGAGACTCAGTTGCGAAGGAAGAGACTGCTTTGAATGCACAGACTGGGATGTGCTGCTGGAAACAGGAGAACATCATGGACACTGATAGACAGGTTGACTGTTTTACTGATTACATCAACTTCTGTAGAGACACAGTCATACCTACAAAGACTGTACGCTGTTTCCACAATAACAAACCTTGGATTACCAGTGACATAAAGGCAATCCTCAATGAGAAGAAGACAGCTTTTAGAGATGGTGACAAAGCACGGCTCAAACAAGTGCAACATGAGTTGAAGAAGAGACTTAAGATGGCAATGGTAGAATACAAAAAGACACTGGAGAGGAATCTACAACACAGCAACATCTGTGAAATGTGGAGAGAAGTCAGCACCATCTCTGGTTACAACAACAAGAAAAGACAGCCAGTGGTGGGTGATGCAGAAAGAGCTGATGAACTCAATCCGTTCTTCAATAGATTGAATACGGGAGCCACTCCCACTTCCAATGCTGCTTCTCCTTCTCCTCCTTCTCCACCTCCTCCTCCATCAACTCCACCTACACAACTTGTGTACAACTTCAATGTGGCAGCCACCCCCCCCCCCCCCCTTACACCTGTGCCTCCACCCTTGTCTGTCTGGAGCTGGGAAGACTTTGCTCTGGGAAGGCTGCTGGCCCAGATGGTGTGTATCCAAGGCTCCTCAAAGACTGTGCTGCCCAACTGTGTCAACCTCTCCACAAGATCTTCAACCTCAGTCTACAGTTGGGGCGGGTGCCACAGCGGGTTCCACCGGCTGCGGCTGTGCTGCGTTCCGGCTCCATCTCAGCTGCGGCACTCTGGAGCCCTCTGCAACAGATACGCAGGACTTCTATTTTTGCCGGATGCCGGAGCACAACGCAGCAATTCAGCACAGAGCAGATCGTGCGGGGCAGGAAGTCGTGCACAGAAACAAAATAAAACATCCAGTTAATTTTCAAAATAAAATACACAGTGTTCATGGCTGATCATATTTCCCTTGAAAACTACATAATGGGCAGAGGCAGGCCTGAAGTCAACAGGTCAGAGGTTTTCAGACGTCATTTCACCCCGTTGACACCATGGACGAGGAGATGTTAATCATGGCAGTGCACCGAGATGTCTTCCGGCGGAGCTCCACCGCTCCGCACAGCAAACGCAGCCGGTGGGTATTGATGGACAGCAGAGCACCCAGCGGATAACCAGCGCTGCCATTCCGCAATGGACACGCATCCAGTGGAAATCTGGCGTAATGAGCAGCACGGGGGCTCCACAGGGGACTGTCCTGGCTCCATTCCTGTTCACACTGTACACGGCAGACTTCAAATACAACTCTGAGTCCTGCCACATCCAGAAATACTCAGACGACACTGCTATTGTGCCGTGTATCAGGAATGGGCAGGAGTCTGAATATAGGTACCTGATAAAAGCCTTCAGTGACTGGAGTCACAAGAGCTGTCTCCTCCTGAACACCTCAAAGACCAAGGAAATGATCATAGATTTCCGCAGGTCCAAGCCCCCTCTTCAGCCAGTGAATACCTGTGGGGTGGACATTGAGGTGGTGCCAAGCTATAAGTATCTAGGTGTACACCTGGATAATAAGTTGGACTGGTCCCTAAACACAGACGCTCTCTACAAAAAGGGGTAGAGCCGCCTCTTTTTCTTGAGGAAGCTCAGATCTCTCGACATCTGTAGTAAGATGCTGCAGATGTTTTATCAGTCTGTGGTGGCAAGTGTGTTGTTTTATGCTGCAGTCTGCTGGGGAGGAAGCATCAGACACAAAGATGCAAGGCGGCTGGACAAACTAGTCAAAAGAGCTGGCTCTGTGATTAGAGTCAGGTTGGACACACTGAAGGAGGTGGTGGAGAGATGCACACTGAAGATGTTCAAGGCCATCATGAATAACCCAGATCATCCACTCCACAACACCTTGATGGACCAAAAAAACTGTGGTGGACGGCTCCTCTCTCTTCGATGCAGGACAGAGAGATACAGAAGATCCTATATACCAACAGCCATCAGGCTTTATAATTCTTTGACATATAATAGATGAGCTGACAGATAATTGAATTTCCCCTTGGGGATGAATAAAGTTATTCTTACTCTTATTCTTATTCTAAAGGCTGCCTCTCCCTGTCTGCCCTGGAGAGGGACGCCATGAACAATTACATTCAGAGTTCCTTGACAGCTGGTATCATCCACCCTTCCTCTTCTCCTGCTGGTGTAGGGTTCTTTTTTGTGGATAAGGACAAGTCCCTGCACCCATGCATCGACTACAGAGGCCTGAATGATGTCATGATCAAGAACAGGTATCATCTTCCACTTATTTCCTTAGCTTTTGAGCTGCTTCAGTGGGCATCCATTTTCTCTAAACTGGATTTGAGGAATGCATATCATCAAATTTGGAAAACGGCCTTTAACACTCCTTGTGGCCACTATGAGTATCTCTCATGCCATTTGGTCTTACTAATGCCCCAGCAGTTTTGTCAGGTCCTAGTTAATGATGTTCTAAGAAACATGTTGAACAAGTTTGTTTTCACGCACCTTGATGACATCTTGATTTTTTCCAAGTCTGAGGAGGAGCATGTCCAGTATGTCAGATGGATTCTTCAATGGCTGCGGGAGAATCAGCTGTTTGTGAAATCTGAAAAGTGGAAATTCCACCAGCAGTCGGTATCCATCTTGGGGTTCATTGTGGCACTTGGTAGCTTCCAGATGGACCCTGATATGGTTAGTGTGGTCACTAATTGGCCTCTTCCCATAGACAGAAAGCAGTAGCAGAGATTCTTGGGTTTTGCAAACTTCTACAGACACTTCATCAGAAACTATAGCTCTGTTGCATCCCCTCTCCATGCTCTCACATTTGCAGGAACCAAGTTTATGTGGAATTCTCAAGCTGAGGAGGCTTTCCATTCCTATTAAGCAGTAGTTCTCTTCTGCTCCTCTTCTCACCTTGCCAGATCCTATGCTCCAGTTCATCATCGAGGCAATGGCGGTTTTGGACGGGGGCCAGCAGGGGCCAGTGCCCCCGTAACTCCGAGTCCGGCTCCCCCTCTGGCCCCCCTGCCGAGGAGTCGGAGGGGGAACGCGGAACTAAATCGTCTCAACAGGTTGCCGGTCGGACCACACAAGAAGGAAAAGGGCCTGAGTTTTCTAGTGTTTAAATACAGTGTTTCCCATACACTGACTAATTTGCCCTGCCACAGTCTCCAGAAATTGGCCAGATATAAAATGCCTCCGGTAAATGAACGTCACTCTGTAACGCACTGGCTGGAGCACCTCCTGAGAATTCTTTGGCTCCCCCCTCCCTCCCCCTCACCCTCCCCGGCCTCACCACAGACGTCGCTCTCCTAGCACTAATGTGAGCCTGAGTTGATAGAGCAGACCACATTTCTAAGTGGAATATTGAGGAATACTGACATCCACTTCGTGAGCATTCTTGAAAACACCCAGAAAACATCAGTAGAGAATTGTGCGGCTGTATTTAAGACAACTCTGAGCCTGCACAGCAACATAGAGCACCATTGAGGTAAGCTCTCACAACTTTTTCCTTTTCATTTGACTCATGCCTGTCACATCATGTTGATGTAGCGATGTGAAATACGATCCGGAGTTCTCATGGGTCTTTTATTTTGAAAATCAACCGGATACTCTCGTCTTTTCTGCGCCTGACTCCCTGTTTGACTCATTTGGTCTGTGCAAATTGACGCGCCGTCAGAAATAGACCCGGCACGTAATTTTAGCGGAGCAGAGCGCCAAGCCGAGCCGCTTCTAGGCCGCAGCTGGTGGAGCAGCTTCTTGAATGGCTGCTGTTAGCTCTGGCACCCGCGCCTCGGCCGGATCGCGCACGCCACGGATCCAGTGGGTTGCCATAAATGGGCCTGTCCCAGAGGCATTCAATTACCAGAGGGCTTTTGAAATGCTCTGATTCAGGGTGCTGTACTTGCAAATCGAGAGGGAGGGAGGAAAGCAGTAATTTGTGCCTGTTTGTGTGTAATTTATTTGAATCTCACCTTTTGTTTTCCTTTCGTTTTGCGTATTTTGTATTGCTTTGCATATCTGGAACTGTACTTGTGAGTGTGAGAGTTTTAAAAGAATATTTTGTCTGCCCATGATTTTAAATATTAAAATAGCCCTCCAGAGGCAGATCAGTACATCAGTCATTTTTCTTTTGATTACTGAAATGTTTAACCACTAATACTTAGCCGTATTTTAAGTGTAACCCTTCACCATAACATACCACTAGTGTTTTTATCAGTAAAAACAGAACATTTTTCACACATAAAAAGCACAAAGATGTTGAAATCTAGGCATATTCTGCCATTTGCTCTCAGAATTCACCAGATTGATGCCTTTAAATTAAATACAACATTTTCTCCCGGGGGAGCATGCCCCCGGACCCCCCTACACACATATATATATATATATATATATATATCTTATTGTTCAGACTTAGATATTTGACCGTACTTGTATGTGCCCCTGTATCAAAAGGACTGGCCCTAGCTTGGCCCCCCATTGAAAGTGGCCTAGAACCGCCACTGCATCGAGGTCTTTTGTGCTTATTTTTTTCCTGGAAACTATCCTCTACTGAAAGAAACTATGATGTTGGCAACTGGGAGCTGTTGACCGTCAAGCTGGCTTTGAGAAATGGAGCCATTGGCTGGAGGGGGCTGAGCAGCCATTTCTGGTGTGGACTAATCACAAGAACCTAGAATATATTAGGACTGCTAGGAGACTAAACTCTCGGCAAGCCAGATGGGCACTTTTTTCAATCAATTTGATTTCACCTTGTTCTAATGCCCTGGCTCCTGGAACATCAAGCCAGATGCCCTGTCCCATCAGTTCGAGCCTGAGGACACCTTCTGCTCCCCTGCCACCATTCTGCCACCCTCTTGTGTCAATGGAGCTGTGACGTGGGACATTGCTGATGAGGCTGGACGAGTGCTGGAGGGAGTGAAGACTCCTGAAGGCTGCCCTGTGAATAGACTCTATTGTGTGCCCACACTATGTTCCCAAGTCCTGCAGTGGGGGCATTCTTCCAACCTTAATCATCCAGGGGTTGCCTGCACTGTCAGCCTCCTACTGCAGTGTCTCCTGACATACTCTGAAGGAAGATATCCAGGAGTTCAACGCTGCTTGCCCCACCTGTGCCCAAAACAAGATCTCCCGCCAGCAGCCTCCCAGTTTGTTACACCTCTGCCCAGCAACCCTGGTCACACATCTCCATAGATTTTGTCACTGGACTGCCTCTCTCTGAAGGTAACACAGTTACACTCACCACTGTGGATCAATTTTCTAAAATGGTTCATTTTGTCCCTCTGCTTAACCTCCCCTCTGCCAAGGAAACGGCAGAGGGGAGTTGTGTTTTCTCATGTTTTTCGTCTGCATCTTATCTTCCTATCTTCCACCTATTTTCTGGATTCCACCCCCAGTGGCCAGACAGAATGTTACAACTAGGAGCTTGAGACAGGACGCTGCTGTGCAGTGTTTCAGAATCCATGCTTTTGGAGCAAGCGCTTGATTTGGATTGAGTATGCACATTACTCTCTCTCTGTCTCAGCCACAGGTCTCTCCCCCTTCCAGTGTGTGTATGGTATAAGCCACCTCTGTTTCCTGAGCTTGAGGAGAAGGTTGTGGTACCATCTGCTCAGGCCTTGGTGCGCCGCTGTCACCTCACCTGCAGAAGGGCCTGAGCAGCACTCCTACACACCTCCTGCCGCTATAAACAGTTAGATGACCAATGCCATTCTCAATCTGCTTGCTACAGGGTTGGCCAGAGAGTCTAGCTTTCCACCAGAGACCTTCCCCTACGCCTGGAGTCACACAAGATGGCACCAAGATTTGCTGGCCCATGCTCCTAAAGACTTTGAGGGTCCATCCAACCTTCCCAACCTGATCTCACAGAAATACGTGAAATGACCACGACCTATTAACACTGCATTCCATGGTGGCAGCACGTAATGGGTTGAAATTATGTGCTGCCACCACGAAAACAATGCCAATGTAAAGTCACTTAGGGTCCTCTTCCCTGATTCAATCACGTCACGTCAACCTCGTTTTCCTCAATGATATCTTTAACATTCCTGTATACACACAAAAACGCGGAAGTGTCCTTGATAACTCAACAATATGACAGGTTAATGTCAAGGCCATAAAATAAAATAAATGTATTTTGCCAGCTTTTGATAGCGTGGGGCTTTAAGAGCATTGTGCTGTGGGCGGATGGGGCGCGTTCCACTACTGTTTTGTAGCTGCTGTCCGCCGTCTGTGGGCTTCATTCCATTTCAGATTGCCATCCGTCTGCCGTAACTGAATCCAAACGCCAGTAATAAATAAATAAATAAGAAGATAAAAATAAGGCTGAGCACGGAAGAACCAGAGAGGAAACACCATCACATGGAGCCGTCTGCCCCTGGCAACCCGGCCACCCTCCACTCCACCAGGGGAGAGTGGACCTCAAGCCAGCGCCACAGAACGGCTGCCCCGCTGGTTATACGTCCGACCGTGGCAGCTGTCACACAAACCGCTGCTGAAAATTACACATTTTGATACAGGTAGGCTATATACATATTGCAAAACTCTGTAAAAGTACACCAAAGCTGCTGAAAATTACACATTTTGATACAGGTAGGCTATATACATATTGCAAAACTCTGTAAAAGTACACCAAAGCATATTTTCGTTTCCAAATATTTATTTGAAAACGAAACCATTCATACGGTCAATATAAAACATTTTGTTAGTAATAAAAAACAAATGTGAGCCAGCCGGCAGGACTGCGGCTGAACCACTTCCAATGTTCGTTCATTCATTCATTCATTCATTCATTCATTCATTCATTCATTCATTCAATCGCGTGTTCAATGTGTGTGTGTGTGTGTGTGTGTGTGTCAGAGAGGAGTATCAATAAAAAAAGTAATTATTTCGGTGTTTATTTCTTTTATTCTTCTGTTTTTTTTTTTTAATTAAAATGCGTAATATAGCCAACAATATTATAGACCAAATGTTAATCTAATTATTATTGTAGAATGTATTTAGCAAATCACCACTCTCAACTGGAGACAGCAGCAAAAAAAAAAAAAAAAAGGCATTATAAAAAGCCGACAAATCGTGTTAATTAATTGATGTGAGACAATGAAGAGGCTGTCTCCTATAGTCTGTAATTTTTTATTTTTTTTATCATAACTTCTCGGAAATTACTCAAAAGTAGAACATGCTAAAAGTAAATACAATAATAGGCTAAATAGTATCTAAGCAATAATAAAGTGTCTAAACAATAATAAATATTATCTAAGTTATCTATTAGGCTACCATTCCACTCTGTAAATAGATTTTAACATTTCAATATGATTTTAATATTATTTTTGCTTATTTCATTATTGTTATTATTGGTTTTACTTTTTAGTAGTATTGTATTGTCTGAGGATGACTCATTTTAGTAACTATCTACAGTAAATAGATAAAAACAAGCAAAGAAACAAACAAAACTCATTTTATACACGGGGCCTTCAAAGTGCTCTCTGAAACTACACCTGGCATGGCTTGTGTCCAAAAAATGAAAAAATCTAAACTTCGTCGTAGAGCTAAACCAAATACATCATTGGAAAGGTCTCAACCTGGAGAGTAACATATGTCAGTATGAAGATTTTACATGGCTCCTGCTTTCAGCCATTGACCTTTGAACCTTGACCTCAGTGCATGTTTGAGGGCTTATAACTCAGCAACGAAAGGGGGTACAGACTGTTATAGAGAGCTCTTGACCTCAGCTATCATGTGAGTGTAGTCAACAACTGTGGGTGCTGTCAGATATGGATAAAATATAGATAAAATTAATTTTCACCCATTTAGAAATTAGATATTTAAAATCTGATTTCACAAATGTGTTTACCATCCCCTTAAAGTCCACAGTGTACTCTCAATTCAATATTTACAACTTCCAAATCTGGGAAAAACACTTAGAGTTTTAAAAAACTACAATTCCCTGGGACCGCGCCATGCAGTTTGATACATATCAGCAACATAGTTGTAGTTCTTCTGATTTGCAAAGTAGGGCTCTAAATAGGGTTGTAAAAAGATATATCTACTGAATATATCTAATATCAAGTAAAGCCGAACTAGTTATTACACTCCACCTAGATGAACTATGGTAAGAAAAAGTAAAGATGTCTGCTAATTTTCAATATTTTAGCTAATACACTAGAAACGGCATTTTTGGGACAGTAGGTTCGTTTGCGGCATGTAAAATAGGGTTGTAAAAAGCTAGATCTACTGAATAAATCTAATATCTAGTAAAGCTGAAGTAGTTATTACACTGCACCTAGATGGACTATGTTAAGAAAAAAAGCAAGGATATTGGCTAATCGTAGTTATTTTAGATAGTGCTCTAAAAACGGCGTTTTTGGGACGGTAGGTTTTTTGCGGCTTGTTGTAAAACAGGGTCGTAAAAAGATACATCTACTGAGTATATCAAATGTCTAGTAAAGCTGAACTAGTAATGACATTGCACCTAGATGAAATATGTTAAGAAAAAGTAGGCATGATGGTTCATTTCAGATATTTTAGCAAGTTCTCTAGAAACGGCGTTTTTGGGATTGAATATTTGAATAGGCTATAACAAATATCTAGAACAGCCGAACTATCACGTTATTATCATTATTATTATTATTGGTGGGAAATTATAACAGGGGAATGTATTTGCCGTTTTAATATCAAGAACATTTCCGCGTTTTTGTGTGTATACAGGAATGTTAAAGATATCATTGAGGAAAACGAGGTTGACGTGACGTGATTGAATCAGGGAATCCGTGTGTCCACCACGGGAGAGACTTTACATTGGCATTGTTTTCGTGGTGGCAGCACGTAATTTCAACCCATTACATGCTGCCACCACTGAATGCGGTGTTAAGAGGTCGTGGTCATTTCATGTATTTCTGTGAGATCAGGTTGGACCTTCCATGTTTCTAAGACCAAGCCCTTTGGAACCAGTTCACTGGTTCCCTCCTCCAGAACCCCTTCAACCCCATGGGTTATTGATGAGGGGGCCTGCATACACTGTCAGGTGCCTGTTGGTGTTGAAGGAAGACTCTATGACTCAAGGTCAGTCTTACAGCCTTGTGGGTTTATTGAAGACACAGCTTACAACTTCACATACCGCAACAATGACACAGCACTGCAAAACATTCCTATACTCCTCTTAACTTTCCGTGTGTGTATGTGTGTGGGTGTTATTTCCTGCCATTTCCAGAGCACACACTGGGCTTTAAATACACAAGGGTTGATTACTAACTACACATAGGTGAGTGGAACAAGACACAGGTGAAACACATGAGGTAATTAACAAAGGCGGGAAAACTCAGGAAGTAAAAGAAACACTAAATACAATGAGAACACCTTAACCTGACTGCACTTGGTGGTGGTGGTGATGGTGCTCTTCTACTTTTTCAACCACTCAAAGCACTTTAACACTACATGTCACATTCACCTAACTTGTGGCTGAGGCTACCATACAAGGTGCCAGATGCTACTCTGTAACTACTCACATGCACTCGCACACCTATGGAACAACCACTGGGATAAATTTGGGTTTTAGTATCTTGCCCAACAATACTTCGACATGCAGGCTGGAGGAGCTGGGGATCAAACAACCTATCTTCGGGTTATTGGACGTACCTCTGAGCCACAGCCGCGACAGCCAAACATTGTTGGATGGTGCCTGTGATCTTCTATTACTAACAACTGCTTCCCTGTTGTTCAGGCATGAAAATGGGTCAGGGGTGAAAAAGGTGAGAAGGATACGAGACCTGGCCCCTGCTAGGTCCCCAGACTAACGTCCAAGAACACAAAATTGAAACTCCCAAATATCTCCAACATGCTCATCCGTAGTGATCCAAGTGTCCTGAAACTCCAACATAAAAAGTTGCTTCGAAAAACGTCATTTGAACTCTGTTTTTAGCCTCACTGTTGCCTGTAGCTCTGACTGCTTCTCTGTGCTCTGCGCTCACATGTGCGCGCTCAAGGTGATCGGTGATGCACGGTCTCTGAAGAGCAGCAGTCTTGTCAGTACTGATGTCCAGATTCTCAAGTGCAGGCATCGCCAATTCCCAGTCTGAGCAGCAAAGACTTTCCTCATCTGTTGGCATTGCTTTGCATTTGAAACAACTACACCACCAGGTTTCCAGTGCTCGACTCCGGTATTCTGCGGCTGGCTGAGGCTCATGAGCTGCGTCGGCTGCTTCGTCCAGTAGCCTGAGTTCCGCGTCCGTATACTCGGGTTCAAACAAATACGGCTCAACAAAGAAATGCTGTTCCTCCTCAATTTCAAAGTCTTCCGACATGTTGGGCTGTCCTTTGCTAAAAGACCGTAGTGCAAATTATTTTTTAGCTACTGTGTTTACCGTTGTCTCCCCCTGCGGTGCACGTGTCACGCGATGTAGACACGGGTAAGCAAAGCTCATGCTTTTGCTTGTCTCGCGCAAGTGTGCACACGTGAGCGCAGAGCACAGAGAAGCAGTCAGAGCCACAGGCTACAGTGAGGCTAAAAACAGAGCTCAAAGGCTTAAGGACACTTGGATCACTACAGATAAGCATGTTGGAGATATTTTGTGGCTTCAATTTTGTGTTCTTGGACGTTAGTCTGGGGCGCCGTCAGCCATTAGGTGTGCTAGCTGCTCCTCCCGACACGCATTACAGTACTGACAGCTAGCAACTAGCTTAACATTCACTAGTCTCACCGGGCCAGCCCCAGCGGCCCACTTGGTGACCGCCCATCGAGATTCGTCCCGAATGTCCCGATGGCCAATCTGCCATTGGACGAGACTGACAACTTCCCTCATGAAATGCCCGCACGCGATTCACATAGGTCACCTATTTTGTATTCAAAACGGCCAATTTCACTGAAAGGTGAGCGATTTTCCTGCCTGGTTGTTGTTTTGCATATGGCAATTAATAAATATTTTGAATTACTATAATACAATGCATTAACATGCCATCTCCTTGTGTATTCTGGTAACAATGCCATTCACTAAAAAGTAGACTGCTTAAAAAGACAATGCCTCAACAGTGTAACAGCAGTGCTGGTGTACTGACCCCAGACCAGGCTTTAACGTATGAGAAAGAGAGGATGAAGGCGATGATGGTGGCTGCTACCGTCATACTCATCACTGCAAGGTGGACCTGGAGGATCACAAACAATGCAACATGATACTGCACAAACAGAACACATACAGAGATCAGGAGATATGCATGATTAACTGCACCTGAGGAAAGGCTTGGACCAAGCTCTCTGATTAGTGTTACTACAGTGACCCATTTAGCAGAAACACTCTAATACTCTCAGACCTAACAAGTCTATTAGACAGAACACACCCCGAACCTTTCTGATATCTTCACATTTGACTTTTTATGGCAAATGTATGTATGCCCTTTAAATGTGACTATATGTTGCATGTATTTATTTCCTTTTTTGGTAGCTTGCAGCCATATTGAAAGCCAGGATGGATGCACAGATGCTGACATAAATCAAATGTGAGGTATATATATGCAAAAAGTTAGTGTATGGTACACTGGTGTATCTATGAAGTCTCACCAGAAACCAGACATCTTTGCCACACAGCTTCTGTCTTTTGGTCACTTCTTTCAGATATCGGGCCACCATCATTCCCAGTGATCCAGTGGTCATCCAAGCAATCAGCATCAGTGCTCCTGAAAACACAATTTAATGTTGGAATACTGCCCACTTCCCAACACACACCAAACCCTCTTATGACGCATCACCCATTTCTTCTCATTGTCCCAACACAAAACTTATCTCTTTGAGCTGACTCTGGATAATTGACAACATTTGAGACCAGTAATTAAATATCCTATTGGAAACTAGTGCAGTCAATAGAACCAGAGGGATGTGATGCTAAAAGTACCTTTACATTGTGGTTAAGCTTGTCAAACTGTACTGTCCACTGCGCAAAAAAAAAAAAGAAGACCACATACACATACATGTAAGCCCCATAAGCCTTATACAAAATTCCCTATTTGATTTCTGAAACAATTATGATACCCCCTAATACTAGCATAGCATACGGTATGGGAAATCTACCCCCTCATACTAGCATGGCATACAGTATGGGAAATCACCAAAGGAAACATCGCAGGTTATGTGCAGTATTCTTCTTGAACCAGAGTTACTTTGTTGTCAGACTACTCACTTTAATGTAAGTTTACTGGAGCCTAAGTATGCATTGTGCCTACATTAAAAAAATGAACAAAAATGATCAAAATAGATATTTAATTAGACTCAGTATAAGCAGAACTCCATTTTAAGGATCAGGAGCAAAAGATAAGTGATGTGACGTTGCTAAATTTGCCTGAGCCCTGTGACTTTCCAATGGGAAATGCTCACAACAGTCACTTCAAACAGTGTCTCTAGCTTTGGGGCCCCTTGAACCCTTAGTAGTATGGTATATATATCTCAGGCAGCTGGAGTTGTTTGAGTTTCTTGAAAACCTCTCACCTCTAACAGCTAAGTGTTTTAAGATGTTGTAAGTAACCAAGTTGATGCTGCTGATGATGAGTCTGAGTGGTGCTCCTTCCTTGTGTATCATTGGGGAGTCCATAGTGCATGGGATGAACTCCCCAAGAGCAATCATGAGCAGCATGTGACATCAACAACTCTATAAGAATTCACACCCACACAGGGTTTAAACCCTGCAACTCTGCACCAGTCCATTAGATCTGAAGAACTCTCTTGGATAAAACAAACATCTTCAATGAACTCAAGCAAGTCCAGTTGCCTACAATATAGCACTTGGCATTAGAGGGTGACATGGGAGTCGATTTTCAGTCCTGTCCCATCCCACTCCCACAAAAATAATCCCATCCTGTCATCCTGTTTAATTTGTCTTCTGATTACATTGGAACCGTTGAAACAAGTTGTAGGAAGCCTCTGCAAGTAATTGGTTGCTGGCGGACACTGGTTGAATGGTTAATCAGCATTGCCATGCACTGTAGAGCCGATGCGCTGCTGGTTCTGCCGGCCTGAATAGAATATAATGTCTATAGCCTTACTGTTGTGTACAGCCTTTATAGACTGAGCTGAGTAGTGATGCGCAGGTCGACCTGCAACCCGCGGGACCCGCAAATGGACCTGCGGGTCGGGCAGCAGTGATCGTCTGTTAAATTGGTCTGTAAATGATATTTTGACATTATTATTATTATAATCTATTAATCTATAATCTATTACTGTCATGGCATCCAAAGGTACTGATGCGTTGAGCAGGTGACAGTCCGCGGTCATTTTCAAAACACACTTGTCACGCACTCCAAAAGAAACTTGTTGAAACTTTAAACAATAATTTATTGTACAAAACAGGGGAAACAACCGTTGACAAAAACGGTTCCATAATTCATATTAAATTCAAAAGATAATGAAAAAACAGTTACAAGTTAGAGGGAATAGTGATAAAGTGGTAAAACTTGGCATTGATCCACAGCCTCAGACGGATGTGCTCAAGCGTGCCGTGCGCACAAGCTCAGTTGGTAGGCTATATTTTCACATTTTTAACAATGCAATTTAAAAGTTTTGATTTTTATTGACCTACATTTACCAACAACAAAAAGACATTTAGCACCAAAAAAATATGTAAAAAAAAAAAAAAAAAAAAAAAAAAAAAAGTAAATAAAAAAACAAATATCGAATACCAGATTTTCATAACGAATATCTACCCATAGAAATGAATATTCGAATATCTGAATATTTGGGTACAGCCCTAGTAAGTTGAGTGTTTTTTTGTTGCTCAAGAAGTCAGGATTATTCCAAATGGGGGTGAAACTGGATAGTGAGAGAGAAGAGTTGGTGATTTTATGAAATTTCCACCAGGCTGTCAGAGCCGACGCTATTGTTATTGCATTGAAACATGAATGGCGTTTGATCGATTGACTGAGAAATGGAGTATCTGAAATCTGGATGTCTTTACAGAGTGTTTGTTCTATGTCTAGCCAGGTGTGGTCTGAGTGATTGGAGTGTGTCCACTTGTATATATACTGCAGTTGATTTGCCAGGAGTAATGGTAAAAATGTGGTACATCTAAGCCGCCTTGTGATTTGGGTTTTTGAAGTGTGGTCAGTTTGATCCTTGGTGTTTTATTTTTCCAGTAGAATTTAGTGATTATTGAGTCTAGAGAGTTAAACCAGTTGAGAGTAGGATGAGTTGGAATCACTGAAAAGAGATCATTTATTTAGGAAGTATTGTCATTTTAATAATTGCTATTCTGCCCAAAATGGATAGGGGTAAATTCATCCAACGGTGGAGATCATCATCTGTTGTTTTTAGTAGTTGAGTGAAATTGAGTCCAATCAGCTCTGACAGCCTGGGGAAACATTGATGCCTAAATATGTAATGTGATCCGTGCATAGAGGAATGGGTGATAAATGGGCTGCTGCATCCCATCTGGTGTTGTGCAATGGGAGGACGGAGGATTTATTCCAGTTTACAGAGTAGTCGGAGATCTTGGAGAATGATTCGATGAGTTTAATTGCTTCTTGCAGAGATGATTGAGGGTTTTGAAGAAAGAGTAAAATGTCATCTGCATACAAACTAATCTTATGCTGTGTTTGGGGTGTTTGAATTCCTCGGATATGGACATTCTGACGGATGGCTGCTGCAAAGTGTTCAATGAAAATGGTAAATAAAGAGGGAGAGAGTGGGCATCCCTGTCTAGTCCCCCTGTGCAGTCTGAAGCTTTGTGATGTTAGTGCATTAGTGGTGATGGTGGCTGAAGGTGCAGTGTACAGAATCTTGATCCAGTTAATAAATGATTCCCCAAAGCCAAATGTTTGTACGGTGGTGAAGAGAATTTTCCAATTAACCCTTTCAAAAGCTTTTTCTGCGTCTAAAGTGGCTATTATGCTATCTTCCTGTTGTAATGATGACTAATGGATTAAATCTAACAGTCTACGTGTATTATTGGATGCCTGTCTGCCTTTGATGAAGCCGGTCTGATCTGGGTGAATTATGTAAGGAGTGACTTTTTCTATCCTGTCAGCGAGAGCTTTACTGATGATTTTTATGTCTACACTGATTAAGGAGATGGGGTGGTAATTTGACGGCAGGGTATGATCTTTATTAGGTTTTGGGAGGAGTGAGATTATGGCTGTGTTCATGTGTACTGGAAATCTTGAATTTTGTTTTATTTCAATTATTGCTTTGATGAAGAGTGAGGCTAAAATGGACCAAAAGTGTTTATAGAACTCAGTAGAGAAGCCATTGGTGTCTGGTGCTTTGTTGTTTGGCATGAAGTTGAGGGCAATGGAGAGTTCTTTTTCTGTAATTGGTGAGTCTAATGTATTGACTTGTTCTGTATTAAGATTTGAAAGTTTAATATTCCTAAAAAATGAATTGATGTCCTCCTGTTTTGGGTCCTTTTCAGATGAGTATAGTTTAGCATACAAATTTCTAAATATTTTATTTATTTCCTGTGGTGAGTTGGTAGCCTTCCCTGCTGAGTCCTTGATGGTGGAAACTGTTGCTTTTTCTTTGTTTTGTTTAATTTGATTTGATAAATATTTACCAGATTTGTTGTTATGGTGAAAATTTTCTTGTCTAAGTCTATGAATTAGAAATTGAGTTATTTTGTTTATAATGTCATTTAGTTGTAATTGATATTTTCTTAATTCATTTTGAGTTACTTCTGTTGAGTTATTTACATTCAGTGTTTCTAGTTGTTTGATTTTTTCTTCTAGTCTGACTTCTTGTTCCTTTTCTTTCTTCTTTTTATGGACAGAGAATGAAATGATTTTGCCTCTTAAAACTGCCTTACCTGTTTCCCAAAGAAGTGTAGGTGATGACTTTGGGGAATCATTTATTTCTAGGAAGGATGCCCACTCTCTTTTAAGATAGCTGTCAAACTCTGGGTCTATATAGAGATACAGTACAGGCCAAAAGTTTGGACACACCTTCTCATTCAATGCGTTTTCTTTATTTTCATGACTATTTACATTGTAGATTCTCACTGAAGGCATCAAAACTATGAATGAACACATGTGGAGTTATGTACTTAACAAAAAAAGGTGAAATAACTGAAAACATGTTTTATATTCTAGTTTCTTCAAAATAGCCACCCTTTGCTCTGATTACTGCTTTGCACACTCTTGGCATTCTCTCGATGAGCTTCAAGAGGTAGTCACCTGAAATGGTTTTCCAACAGTCTTGAAGGAGTTCCCAGAGGTGTTTAGCACTTGTTGGCCCCTTTGCCTTCACTCTGTGGTCCAGCTCACCCCAAACCATCTCGATTGGGTTCAGGTCCTGTGGAGGCCAGGTCATCTGCCGCAGCACTCCATCACTCTCCTTCTTGGTCAAATAGCCTGGAGGTGTGTTTGGGGTCATTGTCCTGTTGAAAAATAAATGATCGTCCAACTAAACGCAAATCGGATGGGATGGCATGTCGCTGCAGGATGCTGTGGTAGCCATGCTGGTTCAGTGTGCCTTCAATTTTGAATAAATCCCCAACAGTGTCACCAGCAAAACACCCCCACACCATCACACCTCCTCCTCCATGCTTCACAGTGGGAACCAGGCATGTGGAATCCATCCGTTCACCTTTTCTGCGTCTCACAAAGACACGGCGGTTGGAACCAAAGATCTCAAATTTGGACTCATCAGACCAAAGCACAGATTTCCACTGATCTAATGTCCATTCCTTGTGTTTCTTGGCCCAAACAAATCTCTTCTGCTTGTTGCCTCTCCTTAGCAGTGGTTTCCTAGCAGCTATTTGACCATGAAGGCCTGATTCGCGCAGTCTCCTCTTAACAGTTGTTCTAGAGATGGGTCTGCTGCTAGAACTCTGTGTGGCATTCATCTGGTCTCTGATCTGAGCTGCTGTTAACTTGCCATTTCTGAGGCTGGTGACTCGGATGAACTTATCCTCAGAAGCAGAGGTGACTCTTGGTCTTACTTTCCTGGGTCGGTCCTCATGTGTGCCAGTTTCGTTGTAGCGCTTGATGGTTTTTGCGACTCCACTTGGGGACACATTTAAAGTTTTTGCAATTTTCCGGACTGACTGACCTTCATTTCTTAAAGTAATGATGGCCACTCGTTTTTCTTTAGTTAGCTGATTGGTTCTTGCCATAATATGAATTTTAACAGTTGTCCAATAGGGCTGTCGGCTGTGTATTAATCTGACTTCTGCACAACACAACTGATGGTCCCAACCCCATTGATAAAGCAAGAAATTCCACTAATTAACCCTGATAAGGCACACCTGTGAAGTGGAAACCATTTCAGGTGACTACCTCTTGAAGCTCATCGAGAGAATGCCAAGTGTGCAAAGCAGTAATCAGAGCAAAGGGTGGCTATTTTGAAGAAACTAGAATATAAAACATGTTTTCAGTTATTTCACCTTTTTTTGTTAAGTACATAACTCCACGTGTTCATTCATAGTTTTGATGCCTTCAGTGAGAATCTACAATGTAAATAGTCATGAAAATAAAGAAAGCGCATTGAATGAGAAGGTGTGTCCAAACTTTTGGCCTGTACTGTATGTTAAAGTGCCATCTAGGGATGTGTTTATGTTGATTGTTTGGGTTCCATATGATTGTAACTGCAGCATGATCACTGATAATGATGGGGTGAATTTTTGAATTGGAGATGTCTGATATAAGTGAGTTACTAGTCAGAAAAAAGTCAATGCGAGAGAAGGAATGATGGACCAGTGAGTAAAAAGTGTATTCTCTGGTAGCTGGGTGTTGTAGCCGCCAACTATCGCCAAGACCAGAATCACTCATGAACTGTTTTATTGTTTCGGTGGATTGCCAATTGCATTTATTGCTTGTATTGTTAGATCTGTCAAGTGATGAGTCGATAATTGTATAAAATCACCTCCTATCATGACTGGGCAGTTGGAAATGTTTGAGATGGAAGAAAAGAAGTCGTGAAAAAAGGATGAATCATCAGTGTTTGGGCCGTAAATATTACCAGTTGTTACCAGGTTATTGTTGATTGATATGTTAATGATGATAAAACGTCCTTCAGGGTCTGTGATGGTTTTATTATGGACAAATGAGATTTTTTTGTTTATCAAGATACACACACCTCTTTGTTTTGAATTGTAATGAGTAGAGAATGAGTGGATGAATTCTGATGTTTTTAATTTATTATGATCTGTATGTGAGAGGTGGGTTTCTTGCAACAAACAAATATCTGCATCTAAGTTGTCCAGGTGATTGAGTACTTTGATTGTTTTTGTCTGAGAGCCAACACCCCGGATGTTCCAAGTTACAAATTTGAGGGATGGTATGTTGAACAGGTTGTTATGTAGAGCTCAATGCTGGTGTAGGTGTGTCTGTCTGTCTGTGTGAAGAATGTTGAGATGTTTAGAATAGTCCTTATCTTTAAATAGTTGTCCGTCAATGATGGAGTAAGAGCTGCTTGCGTCTGTGGTTGATTTCTGGTGGATACTGGTCGTTAAGTCCATAGTCCATTCCTTTTAACTGTTTGCCTTGTCGTTGTACCAGTTCCTTCTGTTTGAAGTGCTCAAATTTGACGATGATGGGCCGTGGTCGGGTAGTGTTGGTGTGTTTCTGTCCCAAACGGTGAACGTGGTGAAATGTGATGTTGTTGACGGTTTCAGTGTCGAGTTTGAGCTGTTTGACCATGAAATCCTTGACTGCTGCTTCGGGTTGGTCTGTGGGTGGTTCGGAAATGCCGGTGAAGATCAGATTGTCTCTCATGCTGTGTGACTGTAAATCCAGAATGGTTTCTTTCATGATCTTGTTTTCGGTAATGACAGAAGCAAGTTGAGTGGTAACAGAGGAGCGCTGGGTGGACATGGTTGAAACGGAGTGTTGGAGTGATTTGTTTTCCTTAGCAAGTGTGTCTATGTGTTGTTGGCTGTATTCCAGGCTGTGGCGGAGTTGTTTAAATTCTCTATGTAATACTTCGATTAATACGGTAGTCTATGGATATGAACATGTCGTTTACCTTGGAGCAGCAGGGTGGTTTTGGTGATGTTGATGGTGAAGTAGAAGCAGATGAGGCAGGTGAGTCCTGTGTGCGTGTTTTTTTGGATTTTTGTGAGCGTCCCATGATGCAGAGTCTATTGTAGCATTCGTTGATGTAATCCTCCAGATGATCCAGGTCAGTAATGTAATCCGGTTTATGTAGTAGGAAAAAAATAAAAAAATTAAAGCGGAAAAAAGAGGGGAAAAGTTGTAAAAGTAAAAAGTTTGGTTTGGTTGTCTAGCAGTAGGCTGCCATGTTGAATCGCGCACAATCTCGCGAGCAGTCACAGAGGCACGCTCCCCCCACAGAGGCATGCTCCCCTGTCCACCATCAGGACTATTGACTTATGTTTGCAGCTGAACAAATCTGGCATAGGACTGGACCTTTGTGCAAAGTTTGGTGATTTTTCACGCATGGGAAGTAGGATTTCCTTGGAAGAAGAAGAAGAAGATGATTTTGATTTTTAAAAACTCATTTATTAACAACTATTTGCAGGGAAAACACTTTCAGCCAAAAACATAAAACAAATCAAACAAATGTATATATTATGTTTAAATTGGGCACTTGTTATACATTATTTTCTCCCCGTCCATTACACAGCACAAAATGTTTTCATAGCACCACATGTTTTCAAAATGTACAAGGCTCCCTGTGGCCCTGTGGAAGCAGAGCTCTAAGCTGAGTCGGGCTTTAACACCCATCTTCCACACAGTCACAGCATCTTGTGTGGAGCCTGTCTGAATTTTGTCTCTGCGGGTCAAGTATATTGCCAGTTTTGCTTCTGCTAAGAGATAATTTATCAATTGGCACTTTTGTTTTTCTGTTTCATTTTGTTTGACACCGCAGATAAAAACAGGGCCAGAGAACGCAATGTTTAAAAGGTTAAAAACACCCGTTAAAGAACTAAAAAACCTAGTGAGTCTGCTGCACTCAGTAAAAACATGGAAGATGTTTTCAGGTTGACCACAGAAAGGACACTTGTTTAAAACACTGTGATTAAAAGCGGATAAAAAACTGTCTGTGGCGATGGCCCCATGGAGAATCCTGCACTGGAGATGGCCGGTCCGCTTCCTGATGGGGGGCTTATAGAGCGTTGTCCACTGGGGGTGCTGTCCATCCAGTCTCTCTGTCCACACAGTGGGGTGTCTGTTGCACAGTTTTTTCCTGTGGATTATCTTTACAAAGTTCATATATAGTTTTTTTCTGTTTATGTTGTTCAGACTGACCTTGTCACTGGTACAGTTTGTTAGGAGGGGGCCACGCAGCTCAGTGAGGTCAGGGGTCAGGTGGATTTCAGGGAAGTCATCCATGGGGTCGGCTTCCACTCTGCCTTTGTTTTAAGGCTCTTCTCTTTGGCAGAGAGCTTCTGCCTCCACAGCTCCAGGATCCTCTGCGGCAGCCGGACGGAGTGTACTTCCAGAGCTGAGGCCACGGCCTGGGCGTCGGTGAGTGCTGGCTCCGCTGAAACTATCAGCTGTTTCAGGGTTATCAGGTTTTTTTGGCACTGTGCCCCCCTCAGCCCAGGCGTGGTGTTGCTGCACACATCCAGTCTGGCTCCATTTGTTAGCGGCTCTTCTAACAACCAGTGCAGAGAGTTAAACCTGTGGGATCTTTCCCAGTTAAAAAGCAAACAGAATTTAAAAACACCATGATAAAATTTAGGTAACCCATTTAACCTTAAAAATCTAAAATCAGTTAAAAACAGAGCAGCATCCAGTCCCAGGCTGTTAACGCGTCTGAAAATACAGCTGGCCACGTCCCTCCACACTAAGTCTGGAGGTCCTGTTAAGTACCTCTGGACAAATTGTATTCTAAAGGTGGCTGTTCTGCTGGCCAGGTGGACAAGGCCCTGGCCCCCCTCCTCTCTGGATAAAAACAACTGTGGCACCCAATGCAGCTGGTCCTAGAAGAATTTTACCATCTTGACTTGTATTTGAGCCAACAGGCCTGGGGGTGGGTCCAAGCAGGCCAGTCGGTGCCACAGCACCGAAGCGACAAGGTTATTTAAAATCAAGACTCTACCTCTCTAAGACATTTGGGGGTGGAGCCATTTCCATTTTAGTAGTTTTGAATCTATTTTTTCCGTTATGTCTTCCCAGTTTTTCTTTTCTGTTTTTTCATTGCCCACATAAATGCTGAGATATTTGAGACCATTTCTCTTCCACACTAAATTTTGAGGGAGAACTGGGAGGCCTTCACGCCACTTTCCAACAGCGAGGCCTTCACTTTTCCCCCAGTTAACCCTCGCTTCCGAGACTGCAGAGAACTTTTTTGTGAGGGTCTCTAGTGTGATCACATCTTTTTGATTTTTTACAAAAACAACAACATCATCAGTGTAGGCAGATAAAACCAAATTCTTTTTAAAACCGGGTAAAAACAGACCTTGAAGATTTTCTCTTAGTTTCTGGAGGAGGGGCTCTGGGGAGAGTGCATAGAGCATCCCCGACAGAGCACAGCCCTGTCGGACACCTCTACGCACCCAAAAAGGAGCACACAAGCTACCATTGACCTTCAGCACACTCTCAATGTCACTGTAGAGCACCTTGATCTTGGCAATGAAACCAGCGCTGAACCCAAACTTCTCCATGGTTTCCCAGAGGAAGCTGTGTTCAACACAACACAAATGCCTTTTCTTGATCTAATCCAACCAAGCTTGTACTTACACCCAATGAGCTGGAGACCTCCAAAACGTCCCGAATGAGGTAGACATTGTCTACCATGGACCTGCCAGGCATGCAGTACGTCTGGTCCGGGTGGATGACCTACTCCATGGCTTCTCTCAGGCGGTTGGCGAGGGCTTTGGAGAGAATTTTATAGTCTGTGCAGAGGAGGGACACAGGGCGCCAGTTCTTGATCTCCTGTAGGTTTCCCTTCTTTGGGAGAAGGGTGATGATAGCTCTTCTGGAGGAGACTGGGAGGGAACCATGGGCCAGGCTCTCATTGAAAACCTGGAGCATATCGTGAGCAAAAATGTCCCAGAAGGCCTTGTAGAACTCTACAGTGAGGCCGTCAATGCCCGGGGCCTTCCCACCTTGCATGCCCTGGAGAGCAGCAAACAGTTCTGCCCTTGATAGGGGGCGCTCTAGCTGTGGTTTCATGTCCTGCTGAATCTGTGGCAGTTCACCACAGAACTCCTCAAACAACTGTTCATTGCCAATGTACTCACTTGTGTACAGTTGTGAGTAGAACTCCACAGCTCTGCTCCGGATCTGGCCTGGTTCTGTGAGCTCCTGCTCCGTGTCCGACAGCAGCAAGTGGATTTGTTTCCTCTGGCCGTGTTTCCTCTCCAAACCGAAGAAGAAGCCAGAGGGAGCATCCATCTCCGTGATGGTCTGGATACGGGACTGGACCAGCGCACCTTGTACCTTTTTGTCCATCAAGTTGGCTAACGCCATCTTTTTGGTTTTGAGGATTTCAATATATCCTCGATTTCCTGTGGATTCACTCAAATGTTGCAGTTCCACGATATTAGTCTCCATATCACTAATAGACCTGGTAATGTCTTGTGTGACATTGAGCGTGTGCTGCTGACATAACTGTCTGATTTGTATTTTTCCATGGTCCCACCACTGTCTCAAACTTGTAAACTCGCTCTTCCTCTCTCTTAAAACCAGACCATAAATAACTAAGAGCATCTTTAAAACTTCTATCAACAGCTAAAACCGAATCTTTCCGACATGTCTCTCCTTACCCCTTCCCCAACACCCTAATGTTTTTTCCTCCACTGCCGTCTACACTCTCTGGCCACAGCCACACCACCAACTCCGCCAGCCTCTGCCATTCACCGCCCCTCACCCGTCTTGCACTCACTGCGCCAGCAAATATTGTCTGGTAATTATGTAGACCTAGCCCAGCTCATTCAGCCATCCTTTTTCGACAGTAGTCAACCCAGGGAACTGCAGACTGTCCACGGTCCAGTTCTATTAAAGCAGTCACTGCCAGCCAGGTCTAAAGACTTGACTCCTGTTGAGTTTGCTTTAGCATTCTCCCTCTTTCGCGACGTCATCTGCTCTGCTTTTCCTTACCGTCGATCAGAGCTGGATGACTATCTGTCCATCGTGTTGGACATGGCTTTGCGTTTCGGGGGGCGGGATTTTATACCTACCACGTCCACTTTGCTGCACAAACAGCCGGCCGGCCGGTTGCAGCAACTAAATTAGGGGACGTACTGGGGGGTCCTCGATTCTGAAATATACTGCCGCATTTTCGCAGCTCGTTCCTCCCTCTCCTGCGACTTATGCGGCGCCCCTTCTCACCCTGCCTCTGCATGCACTATCATGGCTCCTCCACCACACTCCCGCCCCACCACTCCACGCAATGCCCCGATCTTTGACCGTCTGTCTTCCGCTGCACCTCCTCCTCCTGTCATCCCCAGAGCCAAGGACACACGTCCCACTGTCAACGTGCTGGTGTCAAAGGGTGTCAACAAGCAAGGACGGCCAATCCTCTATCAGGGCGGCAGGATGGTGCGCAATAATTTCAATCAGTGGGGTTGCAACTTGTCCGGCTGCCGCCTCCTGCACGTCTGCTCCTTCTGCGGGGGCGCCCACGCCAGGACCACCTGCCCCCACAATCCCACCAACACAGCAGCATGACTAGAACGTGACCTCGGCACACCCATCAAGGTACGTGCACTCGCTGCTGCTCTCAGTGATCACCCTGATAAGCAGTTTGTCGATTTTCTCATCTCTGGCTTCACTCACGGTTTTCACCCTGGCATGGAGGTGCTTCCCGATTCTTCCCACACGTGTCACAATCTTCAATCCGCTGTCACTGAGCCCGACACTGTCGACACATTACTGGCAAAAGAGGTCACTGAGGGATTTATGTTAGGCCCTTTTGACCATCCTCCTTTCTCTGTATTCCCTATTAGTCCCATCGGTGTCGCCACACGCAAATACTCGGGGAAAAAGAGGCTGATTATTGACCTGTCTTCCCCACATGGCTCCGACATCCCGAGCATCAACAGCCTTATTCCTAGCCCGGATTTCTCTATGCAGTACGCCACCATTGACCACGCCATGGCACTGATCCGTCTGGCGGGACATGGAGCATGGCTGTCTAAGGCTGATATCACCAGCGCATTCAAGGTCTTGCCCATTCACCCTGACTTCTGGTGTTATTTTGGTGTCTGCTGGAAGGGGGCTTATTACTTCTCCGTGCGTCTCACTTTCGGCTGCAAGAGCAGTCCCAAAATCTTTGACTCTTTATCCGAAGCTCTATGCTGGATCCTCTCCAACAATTACAGGCTCCCCTACGTGCTACATCTCCTTGACAATTTTCTTGTCGTGACTCCTCCGTCCTCACCTCCTCGCCACGGTCTCACTACACTTACATCCGCATTTTCCAACCTCTGTGTCCCTCTGTCCGAAGAAAAAACTTCAGGACCTGGCATGTCCATCGAGTTTCTGGGCATCACCCTGGACTCACTGTCATTCCAGGCTTCACTGCCCTTGGAGAAAGTGCAGCGCATCTCGCTGCTCTTGTCTAATTATCTCCTGACAGACAGGTGCAGCAAACGCCAGCTGCTCGCTCTCCTCGGGCACCTCAATTATGCCATCTGCATAATTCCACAGGCAAAATCTTTTCTTTCGCAACTGCTGACCAAAGCTGCATCCATTCCCTCTCTCCATGACCGCGTGGTTCTGGATGACACTTGTAAAATGGAAATGCGCATGTGGCAGCAATTTCTGTCATCCTGGAATGGCATCTCATTCTTCTACGATGACTTCATCACCCATCCCGAGGACATTCAACTCTACACGGACGAGGTTCCCTCTGTAGGTTTCGGCGGGTATTACGGGGGGAGGTGGTTTGCTGCTGCTTGGCCCTCTGAGTTCGAGTCCCTCGACGCAGAGTCACGCTCTCCCTCGTCTGCTCTGTACGAGCTGTACCCCGTGATCGTCGCCACTCTAACTTGGGGGCACAAATGGTCCAAAAAATGCATCACTATTCACTCTGACAACACAACAGTAGTAGATATAATCAATAAAGGCCGTTCCCGTTCCCCAGCCATCATGCCATTCACCCGCAGACTCACTCTCATCTCTGCTCAGCATCAATTCATCCTCTGTGCATCTCACATTCCCGGTCACCACAACGCCATCGCTGACTCACTCTCCCGCTTCTCTTTCCAGAAATTCAGATGCTTGGCTCCAGACTTGGATGTCCATCCCACACCAATCCCACCGTTTTCAGCGACCATATTCAATTAAATCCACATCTGGCAAATCTCACTTGCACCTCCCAAGAAACCATCCTTAACAGTCTAGCACCAAGCACGCTATCTGCTTACCTCACCGGCTGGAATTCTTTCAAGAATTACCACGCCACTTATCATCTACCATTTCCCTCTCCTATTCTATTCTATTCTATTCTATTCTATTCTATTCTATTCTCTCTGGACACCGTGTCTATGTGCAACGTCATCACACATTGTCATACCGTAACAAAGATCCGGGCCTCCAGCATACAATCATATCTGGCTGGTATCAATTTATTCCATAAATTATCCACCGGCCTCCCTTGTCAGTCAATCTCGCACGCTCACGTCACCATGCTAATCAAAGGCTTACGAAAGTACGAACCAGCGCTGACAGCCAGACGCCTTCCTCTCACCTCCGATCTGCTCTGCCGCTGCATACGCACTCTGCGCTCCGGTTACATTTCTCCCACAGTCGACTTAACACTGGAATCAATGTTTCTACTCGCCTTCTTCAGATTTCTGAGGTGCTCTGAATTCGCTCCAACATCATCTGTCTACGATCCTTCCCGTCATCCCAGTCTATCCGACATCACCGCTCACACTTCCGACTCGCTCATATTCACACTCCGCAGGAGTAAAACTGATCAGTTAGGAGTATCCTTTCCCATCTACATCTTTCGCCTCAACTCCTTTCTCAGCCCGCACGAGCCACTGACCAGATACATCCACACCTGGTATTCCGTCCGCGCTTCACCACAAGATCCCCTCTTCCTCACCGAAACAGGGAGGATGGCCACCCGTTTCTGGTTCCAGAAACACTTCCATAATATCCTCCGTCTCTCCGGAATTTCATGTGATCATTACTCTTGCCATTCGTTCTGCATCGGCGCTGCCTCCTCAGCCGCCAGATCAGGAATTTCAGACCGAGTCATTCAGATCCTCGGCCACTGGTCTTCACAAGCATATCAAACCTACATCCACAATAACCTCAATGATCTCCGTCTAGCACACGACAAACTAAGCCTCACTTAATCAGACTCTTTTGGGGGCTTCCTAACAGCACGGGCTCATCAGAACACGAGACGGAACCCCCACACTGAGTCTCTCCGCCCACATCTACACCTCACCCAGTCCGACCCTCCGATGACGTCATCTCCATCCCATTCATTCACCTGCAAATCTGCACTCCCCCATTCATCACCACCCCATTCACAACCATTTCTCTGACAATTACATCTTTATTAAATCTTTAAACTGCATATCGTGGTGGCGTGGTCCTTGCTAGTGAATTTATCATTAACTTTTTCTAAAAAGCGCTTCCTCTCTGCACCATTGTTAGGAGCATAAATGTTGATAAAAACAACATTAAAATGCTCAAAGCCGGCTCTTATTAAAAGGCACCTTCCCTGGACAACATGTTCCACCTCTACAGACTGTGGGTTAAAAGCTTTTGAAAAGAGGAATCCCACTCCTGCACTCACTGTGGTGCCGTGGCTTAAAAACGTTCTACCCTCCCATTCTCTCACCCAGTTTGTTTTATTATGTTCATACTGTGCGTCTCTTGAATAAATAAAACGTCAACCTTCTTGAGTTTAGCAGTCTCATACAAAAACACCCTCTTTTTTTGTGTCTCTGGCCCCGTTAAGGTTTAAACTCCCAACTCTAAAACTATCCATGGAAATTGAGAGATTAAAACCTATACTAAAAACGACCAGATAAGTTAATAAAAAACAGATGTTTGTATTCATCGTGTTTATTTCAATGTTTTACTAACTTTGATCAGTTTTTTCTGTAATCTATACTTTTCTAGAGTACCAATTTCTCCAGTTCTCATGTGGAGTCTGGCTGATTCACAAAACTGTTTTTTGTCTGGAAAAAAAATCTCAAGTTTTACTTTTCTCAGGCCTTTTGTCTTCCTCAGGTACGTACTGATCATTTTAGCAGGGTAGACAGCACTGTTTGAGGTGGCTGACGTCTCACTGCCATCAGAGAACCAGTCCTCACCGTCATTGCTCTCCACCCTGGCTGACAGTCTTGTGTGTCTGATCATTTTACCGTCAGCCCCCTCTTCAGATGGTTCCCTCATATTTACTTCCGGAGTCCCTGCTGTCTCAGCTGATTCACCTGCCTGCTCCTCACATGCTCCTTCTCGCATGTTTTCTGTTCCTTTTTCACCTGACCTTCCCTCACCCTCCTCACCTGTCAAATCCCCATCTCCCCCTGTATCCCCGTCCTCTTCTCCTGTGATCTCATTCTCCTCCCCTGTCACCTCAACTTCCCCTCCTGCCTCCTCACCCCCAACACCACCATCACCTGTGTCTCTCTCTCCTTCACCGCTCACCTCAGACACACCAACCGTCGGTGACGTCACAGCGTTGTCTGTGGCTCTAATTATAGCAGCCGAACCACCGGTACTCGGTCTGGGCAAATCCACGGCTGGATCGCCAACTCCGGGTTGAAGCGAAAGAAAAGAAAGGTCTGGCTGGGCCGACTCTCACTTTAAGATTGGAGAAAAAAACGTCCCGGCTGCTTGTATTTCTTTCAACCAATCACAATCGTTCTGGGCGGTGCCACAGCAACGGTGCGCTTGCAAAAATATTGCTAGGGGGAAACAGGTTTTGGTGTAACACGCCCACAAAAATATCGCCTACAGGACGCAAACCATGGCAGAAAAATGGCTACATCCCCGCAAGATCAAACACCGCAAAATTTAGTAAAGGATGTGTTGGAAACGGTTGAAAACTGCTACACAACCAAAGGTGGTAGGGCGGGACTTCAGCGGGTGGCTCGTTCCGCCCAGTGAGAGGCTGATCTATGCAGCGAACTTCCGCCCACTCAGACTATGTCCCTACTGATTTCCAATTTAACTGGTTTCCTTACCAAACAGCTGCAGATGTGCTGCGCCTCCGTCAGCATATTTGTCACAAATTCACAAACATACACAACATATTACTGGTGATTTTAAAGTTGCAGCCCACATCCACCACAGCAAATATGCTTCTGTAAGTGAGCGTACCAGCGACATTAAAAAAGAAAGTAAAGAAAATATAATATACACAAATTTGCGTCGAGCTGGACTCGATTTCACGTCAACAAAAAGACAACAAACCGCATGTCTACCTGTGTGAACCACTGAGACTCACAGAGAGCAAGGCTTTCCTCAGGTATTAGTAAATTACGTCAGCATCCAGGTAACATTTTGATTTGGGCTGACCTGAGACAACTGGTTACCCTCGGCTTGCCTTGAAAATACCCAAACATATTTATCAATGTTTCTTGTTCTTTTTCCACGAGTCTACAAACATATTCAGTGCCACGTGCACAACACTGCACATTATGACAAAGCCTGTCATGTTTAAAAAGTGACGATCTAACTCGCTCACTGCGTACCTGTAGAGACAGAGATAACAGCATGACGTCACCTCTCTCGGACCATGGCGACATTTCTTTTAGTGTGCGTCCATAAATGTGAGTTTGTTCTTAGAGCTCATATGTCTCCATCAGAGCTAGCTGCCAGGTTGTCATAGAGTGTAATACTATTATTATTGTGTCATGGTAGTTAACGCTTATACAATTCCGTTTGCTTTTTTAAAATTATAACTCGGTCAACGAATACATTTAAAATGCAGCGAAGCATAATACTTAAATTAAAACATAGGCTACTGATGTAACACTCAAATTAGATTTTAAAAAGTGCAACTACACAAAAAACTACTCAATTACAGTGACGTGAGTAAATGTAAGTCCTTGCTTTTCATCTCTGTAATGATCCAGTGGCTATAAGTGCTTGGTTTTTATTTACATATTATGTAGCATATTTTGAGAGCATTTTCCGAGTTAGATCGTCCCTTTTTAAACATGACAGGCTTTGTCATAGTGTGCAGTGTTGTGCAGACTGTAATGTGGCACTGAATATGTTTGTAGACTCGTAGAAAAAGAACAAGAAACATTGATAAATATGTTTGGGTATTTTCAAGGCAACCAGTTGTCTCAGGTCAGCCCAAATCAAAATGTTACCTGGATGCTGACGTAATTTACTAATACCTGAGGAAAGCCGTGCTCTCTGTGAGTCTCAGTGGTTCACACAGGTAGACATGCGGTTTATGTTATAGCTATTGTCTTTTTGTTGACGTGAAATCGAGTCCAGCTCGACGCAAATTTGTGTATATCATATTTTCTTTACTTTATTTTTTAATGTCGCTGGTACATATTGCTCACTTACAGAAGCATATTCGCTGTGGTAGATGTGGGCTGCGACTTTAAAATCCCCAGTAATCCCCAGTTCTGTATGTTTGTGAATTTGTGAAGAATCTGCTGATGGAGGCGCAGCACATCTGCAGGTGTTCGGTAAGGAAACCAGTTGGCTGGCAGGACGCCTTCTGACGCGTCAGTTCATTTCTGTCAAAGTTAGACATTGCATGCAGGAGTGACTCTGCATATCCTTGATACAGTGCTGGAATGACATATTTCACATTTTCTATCACTTCCACTTTCCACTAGAGGGAGTTGGAAAGCGCACTAATTATACATCATGTTTTTGTACATCAAATATACACCACAGCATGTAACTTTCAGATAAATCGAAAAATAAGTGTTTGATGAGACCTACTTCCTGTCGCCACTAGGTGGCACTATGATTATAAGGAAATATGGTAATGAGAATGTGTTCAGGGCGGGACTAATATGAATCATGTGAAGTTTGGTGGAGATTGGACCATTTATGCCAAAGCTACAGCAATTTCGTTTTTCATGGCGAGACCTCAAGATTCAACCCTCAGCAGCGGGCGCGCCATTCAACATTGGGCAAATCCTGTGATAACTTTTGGTCACAACATAGTCACGCTTACATACACAAGTTTGGAGCCAATCTGATTAAATCTGTAGGACAAGTTTGTTAGTTTACAAGACCTGGAAATGGGCAAAAATGCACAAAAGTGGCACAAGTAAATTCAAAATGGCGGACTTCCTGTTGGGTTTGGAGCATGGCTCCAAGAGGCTTTTTTGTACATAATAGAATGTTACAGGTGACTACCAAGTTTCATACATGCAGGTCAAACCAGCTTTGGGGGCTGCATAATTGAAATATTCTAGGGGGCGCTGTTGAGCCATCTTGGTGCATCAAAGCACAAAAATCACATCAGACAACAGGACTTGCGACCTGTGATGTGTATGCCACATTGGGTGAGTTTTCAAGCATCCCTTGTCCCTTCAAAACAACATTGTGTTTGATGGCGAACAAGGCGGCGCCATGGTGACAGCGTTTGATGAAAACTCAAAAGCTTCATTTTTAAGTATCATGAAGGTCTAAGGACTTAGACCAGCAAGTTTGAGGTGGGTCTGATTAACCTGCTAGAAGAGGGACATCAAAGAATGTATAAAGTAGCTTTCTGTTGCCAGTAGGTGGCACTATGGCGGTGATTCAAAATTCCTCTGTAGATGTGTTCAGGGCTGGACTGTCATCATATGTGTGAAGTTTTGGCAAGATATTCCCATGTGGAGTGAAGTTATAGCAACGTTTATCATCACGGCGAAACATCAAAGTTCGCCACCAGGCCATGGCCATGCCCTTCGACGAAAACTCACAGTTTCCACAATAAAGCGTCAACGTCTTATGACTTTTTACACCAAGTTTGAAGTGGCTCTGGTCAAGTCTGTGGGAGATGTACATTAAAGTCTAAAACATGACATTTCCCATTGCCAGTAGGGGGCGCTATGTTTATCTCTAATTATTGACATGTAGATGTGTTCAGGGCGGGACTGTCATCAATTCTGTGAAGTTTGGGCAAGATTGGACCATGTATGCTGGAGTTAGAAACTACTTCCTGTTTAGTGGCAAGACCCCTAACTTTGACGCCATCCCACGGTCACACGCATTGACGAAAACTCAAGCTTTTGATAACTTTTCATCTTCAAGGTCTTGGGATGGGACAGACCAAGGTTTGAAGTCGATCGGATGAAATCTCTAGGACTAGTTCGTTCATTTATGACCCCTGGAAATGGCCAAAAATGCACCAAAATTGCACAGTAAATTCAAAATGGCCGACTTCCTGTTGGGTTTAGAGCATGCCTCCAAGAGGCTTTTTTGTACGTCTCTGGGCGGTACATAAGCCTGCCGAGTTTCATACATGTAGGTTAAACTAGCTTCAGGGGCTGTTTCCTCAAACTTTTGTAGGGGACGCTCCTGAGCCATTTTTTGGAACCTGCACACGAGACCCTTAAAATATCAAATTTTTCACCAGTTCTGAGATGTGTGCAAAGTTTCATGAGTTTTCGGGTATGTTAAGCCTCCCAAAAAGGCAATTCATTTGACCATGAGAGAATATATTTGCTGAATTTGAGAAACAGTGTATTGGATAAGAATCACTGAATCCACATTTAACTAGCTGAGGTTTATCAGGAGATGCAAACAGGCAAATTAAAGGTTAAAACATAGTGAACACAAAGGCTGATGTTAAGGCATCACTTTTGCAGGTTTTGGACAAATTGGCAAGGAAATGTCAGAATGTTAGAAATTTGAAGTAACAGACATCACTATGCCTATATACTGCTGCTAGTATGAAAAAGATTGTATGGTTTTAGTTAGTACTACTGTAACCAACACTCTAGGCAGGATCTTACCATGTGCTTTAATGATATAAGCCCAACCAGCTTTTCTGACCAGCCGAGGTCTGGAAATGTCCACCTTGTCAGTGCTGATGATGGTGCCTGTATGGAACTGGATTCTTCCTATAGGAGAGAAGCATTGAACAGACACAGCTGAATTCTTTGTAGAGCTGTGTAATGGTGCCAGTATCTGCTGCTACTCACCTTGTTAATGCTGCAACGTGCTCATTTCTGCATATTGTTACCCTTTGCAGTAGCAAACAGCAATTAAAATGATACATAGTGTAGATGGTGAAGTTTAAAGTTACAATGTGTAATTTACGTGGTTGTTTATTAGCAAATATCAACTATTGCTTTCATAAATATATATTTACTAAAGTGTAATGCAATTCACATACAAATGGAAGCTTTGTCATAGGCTTAGAATGATTTCTCTATATATACACAGGCAGGGTGCGGTATGCTGGAGGCTGCCTTCTTGCGTCGCCATATTTGAATACAGTGGCCGAAAGAGATACACGCCCTTTCGCGTTTATCTAGAACTTGATGTCACTGGAGAAGGTGAAGCTCAATCCGGGGCGCTTCTGCGTGAACCTGTTTTGTACTTTTATGATTCTGTCGCAAGTTAAATGGAGGACCACACACATGTTTTGCCCTGTAAGAGGGAAACCACACCACCAAATAAAAGAAAAAGATCAGATAAGCGGGGACAGGACAAAACGCGAGTGAATACCAGCGTTGCTTATTCTAGGTGAAAAAAACTCCTGTGGAAGAACACTCTGGAGACGCATATATTATAATCGTACCAACCTATATTTGCCGCACTGTGCCGTGACTATCACATAAAACGTGTTATTTTAGCATTACTGTGCTAATGTTTGCTCGTGTTACCAAAACAATTAGAGATAAAACACTCCTAACAAAACGTTATATCTCACAGATAACCTATATCTCACTGGTAAGCTATAACATATTGTAGCGTCCGCCAGGACGTGTGGAAAGGATGACGCAGTTATTCGGCAAACCACCTTTTATTACTGAACAGTACAGGTTACTGTTGGCTGTAACTACGCCAAAACAACCAACAAACAAGAACTTAGCTGTAACTCCAACTGTGCACTCCTGCTCTCTCCTCCAGCTCGCTCATACACACACCAGCATGCGCACTCACACAGCTCTCATCCCTGTCACACTCGCACCCCGCCCCCCTACCCATACTCATTCAATCCCAAACATGCCATTAACTCACAGAACATTGACATTATAACAGAACATTTACTGCAGGGTCGCTACAATATCGTAACATGGTTTAGATTCCTAAATAAATATTCACCTCATTGCTAGATAGGCCTACTCCTGAAAAACTTGTGGATGATGCCATCTCTGTCTGCGCAAGGCTTTCTGTCCTACGAGGCCACCGTCACTTACCTGATGGGAGGGGTGAGCGAGTGAGCGCGAGTAAGCCCTGCAATCTAGAATTTGACCGCTGATGTCACTGTTACTCACCATTTTTACACACTGAGGCTTTAAATTGACAATTAATCCATATTGCAGTACTTGGAAAATGCTCCAGCTAGTTTAGTGTGATCATTATGTATCAGATAAGATAAAATTGTACTAGCTGAGATGTGGGAACAGTGTGACATTAATAAAAAGAAGTAAGACATAAAGAGCCAGTGGCTTGTGTTCTTTCAGTGTTCTTTACAAGAAGCAGGAGCAATCTGTGGTTTATTGATTTACTATCTATAGTACAGCAAATGTATGGTAAATGGACTTTGTGTAGCACTTCTCCAGTCTTTCAACCACTCAAAGCACTTTAACATTCCACATTCACACATTCATGCACCCAGTGGTGCCAGGGCTACCACACTAGGTGCCACCTGTTAAACATTCACACGCACACTCATACACAGCTTGGGAGCAATTTTAGGGGTCAATATCTTGCCCAAGAACACACTGACATGCAGAGTGGAGCAGCCTGGAAATTAACCGCTTATCTTCCAGTTAGTGGACAACACACTCTACCTTCTGAACCAGAGCCACCATAGGTGTCTACATGCAAATGAAGCGATAGCAAAAGTTCAGTCAGAAGGACGATAGACTAAAGCCTAGTTCACATTACATGATTTTTACCGTGATGTTGACGTCACAGAGGATCTTGAGAGCCACCTTGGGTTGGAGGTGAGTTGGCAGATAGTCTGCCACAACAAGTCCTCATGTGTGAACAAGCCTACAAGCAAGTAACCCCCTCGTCCGTGACTGGGACTGGATATCTGGCATGCTAGAAAACTGGAGAAGTGTGACAGGACTGACAAAGAGCATCAGCCAATGAGAGGTGGGATACGTCCCACGTCAGCACGCAGGAGAACAAAAGAAATGTGAGGAGGACAAACTGCAGGGTTGCCACTTGCCAGGTTGGCTTATTAGCTGTGACTTTGGGCTTGTTTCTAAAGTGGGGTTGCTTATTTGGGCTTGCTCTCTAAACGGCACCTTTCTCTATATATATCCATCTAATAAGTTATTTAAACGCATAATAGTCACTTCTTTTGGGCTTGTTTCCATAGCCCTGGTTGCTTGTTTCTCTCCCAAGATCTGGCAACACTGACAAGCCAGCAAGCAACAACAACAATGGCGGCGTCCACAGGATCACAGGTAGCGCGTTGTGTTTGGATCCAGGCCCTGGAGGCAGATCTGATTCAACACTGGGAAGAAGATCCATGCCTTTACGATGTGTCGTCTCCAAGTTTGGTGACGTCACTGCGTTATCTGGGGCTCTGTCTGCGACGGCTCGGTGGTGTACACACACAGGTCGTAATGCAGTTGGCGAGACTCCCGCTGACAGAAACACATGTCGCCAGGTATGAACACTCAAAAGATTACAATAGTCTCTGCAATGCAAAATCAGGGTGAAAATCATGTGATGTGAACTAGGCTTAAAGCACATGGGGAAAGCAGACACACTAGTGAGGGGCAGGCTGTGAGTTGGCCAGGACCGGAGAGGAGTCGAGGAACCAGTGTTGACGATGGGTAGATCCCGCGGCAAACACACAAAAGCAAATGTGCAGCCACATGGTGAGGTGATGTGGACAGTATCACCATTCTGTGGAATCATAAGTGCTATATCATAGGCAAATGGACTTGCTTGCATTTCTTGAAGATGTTTCGCCTCTCATCCACGAAGCTTCCTCAGTTGTAAATGACTGGTGCGCCATCGCAGGCTTTAAACTCAGAGTCGTTGAGGTCACATGTGAGCTCTTAGTTTCAAAGTCGTTAAGGTCACATGCAAGTCGTTCACCAACCTGGCGATCAGGTGTGTCGTTAGGGCTAGATGAAACCAGGTGTGTATGGGTGTGAAGTCGTCTGGGGAGGGATACCAAGACTGCATTGTAGGTCGGTGATAAGTAGTGTCGTATGCCATCTTCTCTGTTTAACAATGGACTTTCCAGTTTGTAGATGGCTTCTTTCATGCCTCTTTCAAACCATCTTTCTTCTTTGGCCAAGCTGTGAACATCGGCTGTGGCTCAGAGGTAGAGCGGGTCGTCCACCAATCGGTAGATCAGCGGTTCGATCCCTGGCTCCTCCTGTCTGCATGTCAAAGTATCCTTAAGCAAAATACTGAACTCCAAATTGCTCCTGATGATGCTGTGCGAGTAAGTTAAAAAAAACAATAACTGAGTAGTAGGTGGCACCTTGTATGGTAGTCTTGGCCACCAGTGTATGAATGTGTGTGTGAATGGGTGAATGTGACTCGTAGTGTAAAAAGCGCTTTGAGTAGTTGGGTGATTAGAAAGGCACTATCAAAATGCAGGTCCATTTACCATTTACCATTGCTGTTCTTGAAGGAGTGTCCCTTCTCCTTTAGATGTAAACGGTCAGCTGAGTCTTGACCTGACAAGCTGGCTCTCCTGTGCTGTGTCATGTGCTTGTGGAGTGGTTGTTTTGTTTCACCAATGTTCATTCAAACCTTTATTTAAAACTCAGGAAATCAATTGAGGGAGACCCTAATTTTCAATGATGCCGAGCATGAACACAGACATTTAAACAATTAAAAGGCAAACAAAGAACAATCATGCATATATCAATTAAAACAAAAATGAAATCATACAAAACAACACTAGCAATAAATGTGCTCTAACAGTAGAAATACAGGGTGATAAACATGCTAAGGTGTAGATGTATCGTTAAAAACATTTACACTCAATTAAAACAAGATCCAAAATAAGGCACTTAAACTGCCATATGTGTGGCAGAGTGTCTAAGTTTAAGATCTTTTGTAGATTACTTCCAGAATAAGGTGCACTGTAAGAGAATGACATTCTTCCTAGTTCAGTTCTGATTAAAGTAGTGTGAAGCAACAGCCTATTCTGTGAATGAGTACCATGATTATGTGAGGACAGAGTTAAGAGTGATGAAATATAGGGTGGAAGCATCTGTATCAAAGCTTTATAAATGAACAAATACCAATGCTGTTCCCGCCTCACAGCCAACTGTGGCCAGCCAACCTTTTGGTAAAGGTGGGAGTGATGGGTGCTGTAAGGATCAACTGTAATGAACCTTAGGGCTGAGTGGTAGACAACATCAAGTGATTTCAGTGTAGAGACAGCAGCTGTTTGGTATATAACATCACCATAATCCAAAACAGACAAAAATACAGATTCTACAATTTTTTTCTTGTGTACAAAAGGAAAACAGCTCTTATTTCTGTACAGAAAGCCAAGTGTTGTCTTCAATTTGGCAGTCAAAATTTCAGTATGGTGCTTAAAATTAAGATTGTCATCTAGCCAGATACCAAGGTATTGATACTGTTTAAACTTTCTCTATGGATGAGCCATTCACAAAATGAATATTTAAAGACTCATTATGAGTAGCCTTGGTGAACAGCATCCATTTGGTTTTGTCTGAGTTAAGTACTAGCTTGTGGTTATGTAATTGAAGTTGAAGCGAATCGAAAGACAACTGTAGATGTTCAATGGCTGATTGAGCAGATGTTGCAAAGCAATATAAAACTGTGTCATCCACATACAGATGAAATTTACATGATTCAGAGGGGGGGGGGGGGGGGGGGGGGGCAATATCATTTATGTGAACTGAAAACAATATCGGCCCTAACACTGAGCTCTGTGGGACACCTTTATTAATATTCAAAAATTTTGAATGAACATCAACCATCTTTATGCATTGCAGTCTATTGGAGATAATTTTCAAACCACAGGCAGCTGACAGAATCAAAACCAATGCAGGACAATTTCTTTTAAAAGTAACAAATGGTCAACTGTGTTGAATGCCTTAGACAAGTTTATTAACAGAGCAGCACAGGATATTTTGCTATCCAGGGCTAGTGTAATGTCATTTAGAACCAAGGAGGATGCAGATATGGTACTCTGCTTAGGCTAAAACCAGACTGATAGGGATTGAGTATAGAAAACAAAGAGAGATATGATCTAAGTTGATTATTTACCAGGGACTCTAAAATTTTAGCCAGGCAACATAATTTGGAAATAGGGCGATAGTTATGTATACTGGTTGTTATAAGCTCCTTTATGTAAGGGAAGGACATAGGCTGTTTTCCAGGCTGTGGGGATCATTCCAGTGGAGATGGACAGGTTGAATATATGAGTTATACATTCTGCAATAAGTGGCACGGAAAGTTTAAGAAAGAAAACATCTAAACAATCTGCACCGGTTGATTTTGTATTGTCAGTTGAAAGAAGAGCGTTAGTAACTTCCTGAAGACTAAAAGAGGACAAACTGAAGCTTGGTGAGGAGGCATTACTTAGATTATGCTGATGTTCGGGGGTATGATTCAGCTGATTTATAGTGGTTTCGAAAAGGTGTCCAGATGCAGCAAAATGACTGTTAAAGGCAGAGCAAATGTCCTTACGGTCTGTTAAAAGACTGTGCCCATTAACAATATTGGTGGGAAAAGAGGTATTATCTTTTGAAACTGATTTAACAACCTTCCAAAATTTGCTCTGAGCATGAGAGGAGCTGGTAAAAGTGAGTAAATGGTAGTCTGACTTAGCCTTTCTTAATGTAGCAGCACAGCGTTTCCTACGTTTTTTGAACACAACCAATGGGAGGGTTTTTTAGCCCGCCTCGCTTGAGCATGTGGGTTAAGAATTTAATTGTGTCAGATTCATACCATCACAAATATCTCAGAACTTTTTTGATACAGGTGATCAGGGGCGTTGCCAGGAGTTGAAAACATCTGGGGCTTTAGCCCTGAAGTAGGAACAATTCTTTACCCGGGGTTTCGGGGTTTTCTCCCCTGGGAAAATTTTGAATAATTCCACGTGATTTTAACGTATTTTGACAAAGAATGAGCATTCGTCTTCTATTATTGGGTTGCCTAAATTGTTGGTTAAAACCTGTTAAACCCGAAAGTCCCCTGAGAACGACTTTGCAAACAGTGTGAAACAATGCACTAATCACGAAGAATATGCTGCACATCAAATTAAACAGCAGGACCTGAGCTACAAGGCTGTATAAACCCTTTTTACATGCCCCAAACACAGCTCAAACAACAACTAAATAAATAACAACAAATAAAACTCCATACCCACTCGTCATATTTAGGGCTCTACCATGACACCACGTTACGCAAAACACACACCATTCATCTCAAATGAAAGCAGAGATGCTGCTCTTTCCACATGTATACGCCAAAGCACTCTACACCATATGTACATAAGGAATGACAATGTTGTTTCGACTGTACCCTGGGGAAGCCATCCCATGCATCTATGGACTCCCCAAGATACACAAGGAAGGTGCACCACTAAGACCTATCATCAGCAGCATTAACTCAGTCACATACAACATCTCCAAACACCTAGCTATGATCCTAGCTACCCTGGTTGGTAACACTCCACACCACATCAAGAACTCTCAGGATTTTGCCAACAAGACCAGAGAGATAACACTGGATGAAACTATGGTATCATATGAAGTCACTTCACTTTTCACTTGCATTCCCACCAAAGAAGCAGTTAAGACAGCAAGGAAACATTTGCCACAAGACAGTGCCCTTTCCAAGATGACCAACTTCACAACAGACCACATTTGTGACCTGCTTGATCTCCATTTGACCACCACCTACTTCAAGTACAGTGAAGGTTTCTACCTAACTGTGCTATGGGCTCACCGGTGTTGCCTATATTGGCCAACCTTTACATGGAAGATGTGGAGAAGAGAGCTCTAACCACCTTCACAGGAACTGCTCCTAGCCACTGGTTCAGATATGTGGATGACACCTGGGTCAAAATTAAAACTGAGGAAGTGAAAGCCTTCACAGAACACATTAATGCAGCGGACCCCAACATCAAATTCACATG